>NW_025779008.1:0-64384 GCF_021130785.1 Homalodisca vitripennis | reverse complement strand
TTAATAGGTGCATGGACATGTTTCTAGTGCGATGCAGGCCATTCGCTTTCAGTTGGTGGGTCAATGCTTGAAGGTGGTCCTTTAAGTGGTCCTTAAACATCTCTATCAGCTGTTGGTGGGGTCATTACTTGGTTACTCTTCATTAGTTGTTTGTGGGTCACTATCTGAAGCTGGCTCTTCGGTTTCTGTTGGCGGGTCATTGTTTGAAGTTGACTCTCCATTAGCTGTACTTGGGTCGTTATTTGAAGATGGCTCTTCATTATCTGTCGGTGGGTTGCCATTCGCTGTAGGTGGTTCTTCATTCAGAGGTGTAGGAGATGTACTTGATGTACTCTGAAAAGCAAACACGTATGGCGGCGTCAAAATACAAGGAAAAGTGAAAATAATCTGTTTAGGAATAGAAAGAGACATGTAATAATTATTGTTTTCTTGCTAAAAAACTTGATTCAAAGCAATATTTTACAACTGTAATTAACAGTTGTATATCCCCCAAAACAGAAAATAAAATCGAGCAAAGTATCTCAAGTGTTTCATGACTGGTCTAATTGGAAGATAACATATTCATTTTTGTTTGTTTTTTAATTTAAGTATTTTTATATAGTTTTAATAATATGATGTAGCTGAAACGAAGATTAAAAGATTCATGATTAATGATTCACAGATAACAAAGAAATAAGAAATGTATGTACAAGTCATACGAGGCACATACGAAGATGATTGCCTAGTTGCATTGTGGTAAATATAATATATTGACACATCACAATGTTAGCGTCTTGAGTAAGCTGAAAGTGTTCTGTTAAAATAATGAATTCATTGCGTAAACTAATTATCGGTTACTAACAATTTATAATGCTACCCACTGTCATATAAATTTCTAGTTATAGGCCTTAGATATTAAGAAACACTAAACGGATATTCGAAAATATACGTCATTATATGCTTTAAAAACCAAAGTTTTATGTTTCTAATTTGAACGTATTTGTTCTCCTTATAAGCTAATAAACTAAGACAGCAATAATAATGCATGCGGATTAAATTAGCTTGCTTATAACTATAACGATTTTACCATTAAAAAAAAAGAACATATACAACTAAGTTTTTAAAATTTTGTAACAAATATCGATAAAACATTTTTTAAAATTACTTGAGAAATCGGAAAATGTCTAGAATTATGATTCAAAAGTATCAAAAATGAAGGATAATTTGTATTAAACTTGGCTTATTTCACGTGACCTGTTATACGGTAGTTACTTAGTGTTAGAGAATGTATTTGAAAACAGTTACAAAATTATTTGTAATAACCAAGTACAGCAACATAACTTATAAATTTTAAGATAATATATGAATCCAAGAGTCTAAAACGCTATAAAAATTAAGTTTGACAAAAAGTTTTTACCGGTTGAGGGTTGGTGGGAACTAATAATACTGCAAACGAGATACAGAGCTGCTTTATGGCAACCATTATCTGCAAAAAAGTAAATCGTGTTATATACCTATCAAATTTATTTTTTAAGTATAATAGAAATAAATTTTGAATCATAATATTAAGTTATAACCTTTGCACATTAACACATTACAAACAAAGAAGCAGTACATATTTTATCAAACTTTCATACACTTATAAAAAATGCTAAAAAGGTAATATAAATCACATAATATATTAACAGTGGGCCATATATGAATTTTGATAATACCAATAAATTTTTAAGTTTGTTATTTGACGTAATCAGAAAGAAGTGATATATTTAATGATATGTGAAACTTTCAAGTACAGTCTTAAAAGAAATTTATTATTAAAATTAGTGAAATTCCTTAGTTTCACTATTCAATATGTTTTCGCTGATGTTACACCGTAGCACGTATCAAATTAGTTCAAAAATGTGAACTCCATTTCAGGAAGTACAATTCTGTTCTTATTATATTGTATATAGAATCCAAAGATAATGTTTACATACAATATTTGAAAACAACGAACTTTTGCTCAATACGCGTATGCTATTAGTATATCATCACATGCTTAACTTATTTCCCTGTAGGAAAAGACAAGAATTGAATAATTAATATATATTTTTAAAGTAAAAATCATGAATTAAAAATTAAAATATTTAGTCCCAATCTAAATAATATAGTAATAAATAGTATAGACTTAGAATCGTCAATAAAATAGATCTTTAAGTGTTAGAAAACTAATTATTTTTAGATAATGATTACATTTACTTACATTACAAAACGCCATTCTTGCCTGCACTGCGGGTTTACGCAGAATGGTATTACCTTATATTCTGTCCTACGAAATAAATCTCCATGGACTTTAACGATCCTCTCAATCGTTAAAATCGTGTGCCTATTGTCTGAAGTTAATTAGTGTAACCAAAAGTGAAAATTGCTCTTCCATAACTGAAAAGAAACAAATATTTCTGAAGATAAGTGGTAACGCCTATTGCTTAGAATAATAGATGTTAAAGTAGTAGGTTAACATATCTTAGATATAAAATCAACTGAAGCAGATCGGTTACCGTTTGTCTTACTGATTGTAAAAAGTGACTGAAGCAGAGATTACTGCTAGCCATTATTCACAAAACACGACCTGATAATTTCGGTTACTACTGTTTTATCACACTATATAATTTACAACCTTGAGTCGTGCATTCAAAAAGATTCACAATTTATATAATATCCCCGAAATCGATATACTAAAGTTTTGGGGATATAATTAACTAGATTTAATAAAATTATAAATGTAAAAATGACGAAATAAAATATTCTTTCCTGTGCAGTTAAAAGAAATGCATTTTAATGTGTGGCTTTTATCTCAACATTCTTTCATGGTTAATGTATGAATATTATACAACAGTAGGTTTGGAAAGATATGACCTGTCCTATACGATGGTGTCAATCTGTTCACGAACATCTAATAAAATCTTTAGTTATTAAATAAATCCTCATTTTCACACTCGGAATCTTTCCACCGCACCAGGCTCGTAATAAAGTGGGTTGAAAATCTTTATTATCAAGCACCTTTTCATAATTGTAAAAATGCAATTTAAATCTATGTTTTGAGCAACATTGTCCAATATTAACGAAGAGTGTTGAATTCAAGTGAGTAATGTCATGGTTATAAAGAATTCTCTGATTGGTTACAAAAATAATTAAAAACCCTATTTGTGGGCTCATTTGGGATTCTTATTATAATCTTACATGTACTGCACAAATGTTCTTCACATGAGACTGTGACACAGTAAGGGTTACAAAATACAGTAAGTTGGTTGACTATAAAAGTATTCTGGCAGTAAGCCCATTGACATGGTTCAAAACTGTTCAAAACAATTAGATAAAAAAATCTTATTTTTGCTTTTTTATTTAGTATTTAAGTTTAATTATTTAAACATTTGTATATGAGTTTGGGTATTGGAACTAGCTGTTTCCCGCGGCTTCGCAAGTTTTTCGTAAGCTTTGTCCGTGTATGAGCATTTCGGGTTCAGGTGAATTTACATATCCAAATGCCGATGTAGAGTTTACTTTGTTGGCACGATCAAGTAAATCTACCACAAATGCATGTTTATAACCATTGTACACGTACATATACTTTATTATAAAGTGGTCTAACACTCCAGCTTTAAGTTCAACTAGAAATTTATTTTAAATAAATATCATAACTTAGCGCCTTCAAATAGTGTTTGGATATTTAATATACGAAACTGTCTCGTAATTACAGTTTATAATTTGCAGGCGCTTTTATGATTTACAGCGCCGCCTGTAGCCGAGTTACATCAAATGGGCCTTCTCCGTAGAAAAATACATATACATCAAAAATTTTCAAAATATGTTCTTATAATATGTTATGTTCTTTTTTCATTGAATTTCGTCGTATGTTATAAAGTAAATTATTTACTACTCACAACCCTATCAAGGAGAAATAAGCAAACTCATAACAGCCAATCCCGTAACAAAAAAAAGACACATGCGAATATCTTACAAAATGTTTAATACAATATAATAAAAGGTAGTGATCCGATTGATATATTTGTCGAGACAAGCAAAACACATATCCGTCTCTTTGACAGTTAGCGTTCCCAAACGGTTTACCGCCAACAAACTGTACACATTCGTTGTTTGTTCCACTTTCCCAGACTTATTCTGATCGGATTTTATCTCTAAAGAATGTTTTGTCAATTATTGGGAATTTTTTTTTTTTAATTTTAAATTCTATGTAACATTATGGATAGTATTTATGTCACCTACAAAGGTTCATTAATAATATTATTTAATTAAAAAAAAACAATAGCTTTTTTCTGAATATGTTAAGAAAAAACAAACTAAAATCTAAACTTAAATACTACAATTTATTATATAGCATTGTTATTTCGGAATATATTTTTATATTTCAGTTGGTTTTATATGGTTTACTTTTACAACTACTGTATCCTGCATTTATGCGGGGTTGCAAGTCAGTAACCACTATTATATTCTCATTTCCTTCAATCCGTTTATAATGGATAAGTGACCATCTGCTGTAGATTGGTCAATCATATTCTACCCTTGTATAACAAGATGTGTAATGCTCTACATGTAGAACACGGTCACCAAATTGCATTGCTTGCTAAGGCCCATCTACCAAACTTACAACATGATTGGCAAGAGACCTTATGTTCTTTGTACAACCTCCAGCTTAATATTACCACTTGTTTATAAATAGTCCTATAATTCTCTTGTAAGAGTAGTAATATAACTTGCTGTTTAAATGAGTCTTAAAAGGTTTTTCTTACATTTTGACGTCGTGTCATTGTTTCATGAGTAATTCCATTTTACTATTTCAGTTTCAGGATCAAAATATGTTATGTATTATCTAATAATAAACTAGATACGCTACATGATTTCACGCAAAAACAATTTCATGTAGTATAAAAACTTTCATACATCAATAATAACTACTGAGAACCAGTTTTAAGGCGTTATCAGTGATCTTATCGCTATTACGATAACGAACTTGAACTGGCCAGGCGGCATTCGAACTCCAGAATAAAAAAAAAATACATCTTCGCAAATTAAATTACAGTATTTGATGGCTGTATCATAAAATTCTGGCAAGACCCTCTAGAATATTATTCTGTTAAGGGAAGACAGTATATCGAGGGATGTATTTCGAATGTCACTAATTGAACGTTTTATTCAATTATCTGGAGTAATTATCGTCAAATCTACAACTACTGAAATAGTAATCAATACTAAGGAGAGAGTATTTATGAAAGTTTAAAAACAGATTAAAAGTAGTTTATTCCTCGAACGCAAATCAATTTATAGTATGATGGCTCTCCAGGCATTTCTTTTAAGAACCTCTAAACTTTTATATTTTGTCAGGGAAAGACACTAAATCCAGCGATGATTTACGATTGGCGCTAATTGAACGTGCTGGAGGAATTATTGTCAAATATACAACTACTGAAATATTAATTAAAACAGTCTATGATTGTTTGAACAAGATTAGAAAGCATATTTATTAATAGAACGCAAATTAATTTATAGTATTTGATGGTTCTCCACGAATTTCTGATAGAACCTCTAGAAATTTATTCTGTTAGAGGAAGGCACTTTCTCGAGGAAAATGTTTTCGATTGTCGGTAATTAAACGTGCTGGAGGAATTATTGTCAAATATTCAACTATTGACGTATTAATTAAAATAGTCTTTATGATTGTTTGAACAAGATTAGAAAGTATTTTTAGTCTTCAAACGGACTAATGCTTCCTGCCACCACCTTCCCTAACTGATGGCAATGATTATCCCTCGAGATATTACGCATTACATTTCAGAATAAAATTCTAGAGAGCCAACAAAAAAATTCAGAATAAAATATCTTTAAAATATAGTATTTTAGTCTGTATTGCCAACAAGAGTTGCGGGACATAACGGATTTTGATTTTTAAGTTGCTAATCTATCTATCTATCTATCTATCTATATATATATATATATATATATATATATATATATATTATATTATATATATATATATAATATATATTGATGTATCTCGCCACCAGACGATACTGCACATTTTAAAAGTTTTTAAAGCGCTTGCACACTATAAACTGCGATTACGAGACAGTTACGTATATTAAATAGCAAAAAACTATTTGAAGGCGCTAAGCTTTGATGTTTATTTGTCTTCAAAATACATTTCTGGTTGAAATTAAAGCTTGAGTGTTAGAGTAATTTATAATAAAGTACATTTACGTAGACAATGGTCATAAACATACACTTTTGACAGATTTTCTTGATCGTGCCAACAGTAAAAACTCTACATCGTCGTTGGAAATATAATTCACTTGAACCAGAAGTGCACGTACACGGGCAAAGCTTACGAAAAGCGTGCGAAGCAGCGGGAATCAGCTAGTATGACATAAACTGTAATGTAACCATAGTCTGCCGGAGTAAACTGAGCAACAGAAAAGTATCTACCAAACAGATTAGGATTAATATTATCCCAGGTTTATACAAATATTAATAATACAGAACGTAAGATACAGATACAGTATTGCTACCGTTATTTTAAATACGAAAAGTTTCTCTTCTCGTCAGCCAGGCTATTTCTGCTGCTCTTACTTCCGTTTTTAAAGTTAAGTGAATGAAAGTCTCATTCAAACTTTGCAATTGAAAAGTAGTGGCTTGAGTGTGCTTTATTTAGTCACAGTTGTTTTAAACTTATCCATTGCCAAAACTCTCTCCTAGATTTTGGGAATACAAAACAGTATTGTATTTAAGTTGATATGATTCAGTGGTTTCTTTACAGTAAACAATCCTATGTATTTATTAGTTTTAGCAATGTAAATACGGACTATTTTATAACTAATTTATAATTTAAACGGACTAATGAAAAATTATTTTTTAAATTTATTTGGTTTAAAAATATTTAGTAAGAACAAATGTTTTACAAATAAATTAAATAGTTCATTATATATTCAACAGATATTATTTAGATATTATTATACAAATATGTAGTAACCTTTATGACATTACTGATCGTAAAGAATCTTAATACTGCGAATGTAAATGAAGCAATCCTTCGATTACCATAGGAAGATTTTACATAAAATATGAGCCACATTAAACACCAAATATTGTTTCTTTCATGTACACAAAACTGAAGTTGGCCTTTTCACTTTTCGTTTAAAAAATTGATAAAGTTCTGTAATTTGGCTGTAAGCCAGTGTTATCAATGTCAGTTGCCTACAAAATGAGAGACAGTTTGCTCTCTGTAAGACGTAAAAAAACTAGTGTTTTATTTAACCTTATAGAGGAGTGTTTTTAAGAAATAAATCAATCCTTAGCCACGCTATTTTTGATGAAGATCGAAATAGAATGGTGTCAAAAGGCTTAAATATATGGAACTATAATTTTTTTCCTCAATTTTGACAGCTTGATATACTGTAAACTGACCATCAGATATAAATAATAGCTACATTACCGTCAGACAATTAGATAAATAGTCTGAAATTTGCTACTTCGCAGGGTCTGCATATGGAAGTTTTATGAAGATAAAAGTATGAGCTCAATAAAAATTATCGTTTGAAATCATAATACTATTTCTATCTAACCAAAACTAGCGTGACTAATGATCAATTTCATTCTTAGAAGGAAAACCATGTAGGATGTTTATGCACTGCAAATTGGCTCGCGGACTGTAAATAAAATTGTTAGATTTATGAAACTGTAAATACTGCGTAAAGTTCCCGTTCCAAGTTTGCAAGATAATACACCTCTTTTAGTGATTATCTGGCCAAACATGATTTTTCAATTTGATGATGTTAATCCCAGGTTACAGGTATACACCAAATTACTGTTGTTACAGGTACAGAAATTCAATATTCAAAGTTTCAGTACATTTACGATTTTCAATACTCAAATTGCTTTATTTTCTCGTAGAGTTATTGCTAAAATAGGTATCTTATACAAAATGAGAGGTTTTAATGTTCAATATTTAACTTATTTCAACAGGCGCTACTTTGTAATAAAAATTGTTGTTATATTGCAACATTAAATCCCTTTAACATGGAATCCATATTGATTTAGGCTTGCATTTAAGATTTTTTATCACACTCCCCACAGTTCGTCTTGCCGATGTTGGTGTGTGATGGTTATCACATACAAAACTTGTTAAGATAGACGTAGAGCATTTCAAAAATATCTTAAATCTTATCCGCTAAGGATGAAAAAGTATTAAGGTGTTTACAGACCTGAAACACATCTGTTTCCCCTCGATAAAGAATTAAATAAAAAAAGACTATTTGGAGTATGCAGATTTGTAGGAAGAAACTCTGTGTCAAAAAACAGTTTTTAAGTTGAACATCTTGATGGTTACTTTATGAAAAGCTAAACTAAAGAATAATTGCTAGACGTATTTCTGATTCTATCTCTTTACGCTTTGTCCTGAAGCTTACTGACTTCAAATAAGTTGTTTTTTTTATATCATTCATCTGTAACTTAAATTTCCTTAAGTATACAATTATTGCAAATAAAATAAACGTCTATATCTCGATCACGTCTAAATATACGCAGTGTTGCATTATAGATCCAGAATGTGCCAAAATTTCCCGTAGAGATTCATTAGCAATACCCACAAGATTCCCAAATCCCAAATCAGTAGCCCTGAGTCCTTGTTTGTTGAATTAATAAAATTTCATTTCAGTAATGAACCAATTAGACAATAAACGGGAAACCACTTTGTAAATAATGTTAAATCTACAACAGGTCAAAGTTTCGTAATAATAATTGCTGAATGTTATGTTATATTTGGAATGTAAGTGAAGATTAAGGTAGAATTCAAGTATTTCAGTGTTCACCATTAAAATATTCTTGTAAAACGAAAAGTTGTTAAAGTGCTGTTGAATATCACACCCAATTTTCAAGTTAGATCATTAAGGACAGCATTTTCCTCAACTTCGTCACTTGAGAATGTACTCTATTCATAATATAGCAACTGTTTTGGATCTAATATTGCACGGACCGTGAGCTAATTTGCAATTTATAAGAATACTATCTAGTTTTTGTTTCCTGAAATCGTTATAGTAATTTCTCCTATGAAAGTAATCAATCGTCAGTCTTACTAGTTTTTAATGGGGATCGATATGGGAGGGTATCCAAAGGCTTACACATATGAAACGATGGTCCTTTTGTTATCACGTAAGTGTTTTAGCTTAACACGATTAAAACCAACTATCATCGTTAAAAACTTACAAATTATATCAAAACCGATCGTTTAACTGGAAATGACGACTTTAAATCTCTTAAACCTTTTGAATGACAGTGATATAATAATTCTTTATTAGTGTGACAAGAGGTTTTAATTTTTTGAAGCTAAACAGTATTGTCATATTATTAATTCTTTTACATATTTTAGTTGTTTTGATTCCCTCCTAGTGCAAAACCCACTAAAGCTAGCGCTGATGGTGAATAATTTCTTTATTAGAAACATAATTTTATATACCGCTAAAATATTGCATACTGGCTATCGGCTATACCTTTGAACAACATAATAAACTGTCGTTTGTGATTAGTAAGAAACCGACTACAACTGACCACAGATCATACTGTTCAGATACACGCTCCTTCATTTTACTGATTTTTCCAAACTGTAGCAGAATATAATAGTTTAGTGCAATGACTCTCCACATACCAATCTTTCAGAAATACTGTAACAAAGAATTAAGAAATAAAGTTGCCTTATAGAAATAGAATTACATCTAAAAAGTTAATGGTGGTATGACTCTTCCATAAAAAATGTATATAAATTATGGTGATAATATATATAAAATAAAATTACTAAAAACATTATGAAAATTTTTTATAAACAGCTGTACAATGTAGTGTCGATTTTATATAGAATAACATATTTTCCTCTCCACCATCTGCAACCAATCAGCTCTGTACAAAACTTGATCAAATTAATAGATAGATTTTATTCTCTCGCATATTTTAATCAGGTTATAATACAGCTGTGACATACAATAGTACCATTTGTTTTTTTTTTTTTAATATCCTGAGTACATTTATGAGAAAGAAAACATAATATAATAAATAACATAAAGAAATTTATGAAACAACATTTAATATTGTTATAACTCAGTACTCAAGTCGATCTCATAGTGTACAGAGATAACACTAACAGTGTAAAGAAACGCCATCTGCAAACACAGAAAAATAACTAACTAGCATAATAAAATTATATTCTAAATATTATATGAATAAAAGCACAGCATTCGATTGAATATTAATTCACTTTAGTTACTTATGTGTACAAGACAACAAGTTTCACGCAAGTTGGATCGTCCAAACAAACAAACTTTTATCATTAAAGAGTAGCTCTCAGCCGGCATGTTTAAACATCACAGACAAGTAAAATTGCAACCAATTACATAACGATACATTGTTGTTTTAGAGTTTCATGCCTAATATATTTATATAATATGAACTCAATGTCACTCGAGCATTATATGTTACAGGCACCCTTTTAAAAATACCTATAAATAAATAAAAGTTTATAAAATAAAAGATGTTTATTATCTTGCACATTCATATTGGGAATTTGGAAACATGTAATGTAAGCAGGGCGGAGCACAGAACTAGAAGTCCATGGTATGACATCATAAATTACACTCCTAATAAAAAAAGTTGTTATCTGTGTGTGTGCGTGTGTGTTTGTGTGTGTGTTAAAAAAAATTACCATCAGCTGCAAGACATTTCTCAGAAGCCGTAGATCGTATGAGAGTATAACAGTGATTATATAATATACAACATTTTACGTTATTTAGCTATATTATGAACATCTGATACTATTTTAGAAATAAAGTCATGCTTTTAAGTCCTAATAAGCGCATTTTGTTTCAGAATTTCCCACTATAGCCTGTAAAATTACCTTGGCCAGTAATATAAGTGTTTTCCGTAGTTATTCCACTCCCCAATTTTGGAGATCTACTAACAAAAACCCCTAAAATTATAATTTAAGTCTCATTTTGAACTGTGTTTTAAATTACTTGCAAACATTTAAAATACGAATGTAAGGCAAGCGAATGGCTTTCAGTAGTTTTGTTTTAAAATAAATTATGAAATTAAAATTCTTTTACAATATTTTGCTATTTGAAGTAGAACTGTCCTGAGTACTTTTGTTGTAGTTTGAGTGCGTGTTAACATTTATTACAATAAACCTGCTATCATTTTTTACTATTTAAAGGAAATATCCTGTTTCTTCCCTCAAGAAGACGGAAATTAAAAATTGAATAAACTTATAATTCTTTAGTTTTAGTAGAGGCAGGCGTTTCTCAGGGATTAGTTTCATACATAATATTATTTATAATATTTATACCTTTCTCTTTTCAGGCTCCTGAAGTTTTTAAATAACATCTAGGAATAAAACGCATAGTAAATTTACTGTAAATAACATGGTTAACATAAAAAAATTTGATATCAGATGTCACATATTGTCATATTATTTTCGATTACTTAACTTGTTGTATGTATGTGGTCAGTGATTTTTACTAACCTTGTAAATAATATTTTATTGTATTATAGCATTGTATATTTTTCGGTAATTATTTTTCGTGTTTGTGCATTACATATGATTCTTTAGTATATATTGAATTACTTAATATTTAAATTACACATATTAAATTACATGTTTTCTTTTAAGCTTCTTTTGCCCAATGATAAACTATAATTCTATGTTTTTAAAATGTTTTTAATTCCTTTTTAACTGGCCATATTACTAGGAAAAGGATGGCCATTTCCCGAAATAATATAAATTTTATATCTAATGTAAAATTGGATTTATATATTAAATATAAATAATTTATTCAGTTTGTTTCCGACTTTTACTCCAAGCATTGGTAAATAGATGTAGGAATAATTTTTATGAGAAGAAAATTATTTAGTTTAGTTAGTGTTTCCATAAAGTAAATTTAACCCATTATAGTTGCGATAAGACCATTAGCCTTATTTATACCTAAAGAGCATGTATTCCAATTTTCGAAACGTATTAATCTATTATTGTATTGCTAATGTCATAAACTTGTTTCTTTTCACATAGTAAATCTTCGATAGTAAACTTTAAACAAAGGAATAAAACAAAAAAAAAGAGTACCAAGAGAAAAAGAGAACTTGTTAATTATATTTATTTTCTAAAGTTTTAAAAGAAGTGAAACAAGCTATTTACCACGCTAAAAATTATGGTTGCCTGTAAAGTCGGTTTTACGGGCGAAGATTTTACGTGACAACGTCTTTTTCTCGGTAGAATATTTATTGATATGAATATTATTAAATTGCACAATAGGAACAAGGAATTGAATGAAAATAAGAATTGCACAAATTTTAACTATAGAAATATATTTTGTTTACTAAAACATTGTACATAATTTGAAATTAATTAAAATTTTTTATTGTAAATGGTAAAGTTGAATAAAAAGTTTACTAAAATTGGAATTTGAAATTCTTGCTAAACACAGTTAAATTCTAACTCCGCGCGTGGTGATTGGTCGGTTTAGTTCGTTTGTTTGGTCGCACTGTTATGACAGGTTAGAGGTTATAATTTGTTATTTTAAATGTTTGACTAGCAATACGCGCTGTTTCTTCTCAATCGACTGAATTACGATTGATTGCAGAGTGATTTAAACTAATAATTTACTTAACACTATCAACATTTGTCAATAGTATGACATAACCTATAAACTCAGTTTCTCAACTTTTGTGTCAATCTAACAATTAATCAATCAATCATAGTTTACGATAATGAAATATCAGTGTACAATTATTTACCTTTATTGTTGTAGTTGTTGTAAATGACGAATCTAAGCACTCCACATTTTCACGAATAAACATAGTTATCTGCTTTATCCCGTGCGGCGGACCCACAGTTATCTGCTTTATCCCGTGCGGATCCCGTGCGGCGGACCCACTGGACGGGCATCGTAACGTTACCGGGCGTTACACTTTATCATGAGTGACTCCGAGCCGCAACCTAATTTAAGACGTTGTCACGTCAAAAATTTATTTTTGGGCTGTATCAACCACCAGGTTGGTGAAGTAATGGAATATTGATGTCATCTCAGAGTGAACTTTTATACATTACCGCTCCTCTGCGAACTTTGTCATAACGTTTCCTGTCAGAAAGTGAAATGACATTACGGTGGAAAATGTATTTTCTCAGACTAGAATAAGGATCTGATTTTATATTTTTAGAGTGATTTTAAGGCATTAAAACATTTTCCCGGAGTAACATTCTTACTTTAATTGAGATATTTTAGAATAAATAAGATAACTCATAAAATTTAATATATTAATATTAACATATCCGATTTTTATATATTTATTTACTAGCCACACAGAATCTTAAAAACTATGCCTCTGTTTGAGACTAATATATACTAATGGTATCAAAATCTTTTTGAACTAAATTCCACTCCAACACAATAATGTAAGCGTCAATGAAAAAGTAAACACAATATGTTTGGGAAATAAAGCAAATAAAGATTGCATAAAAATGAATCAAACTCATTATTCAAGTATGCGAATAATGCACTGCTATCTTTGCTGCAATGTTAATTGTGAAAAATAAAAATAAGAGTCTGCGGTCTATGGTATGCATAAAAAGCTGGTATTAACTAATGGGCATCCAAACCAATACGGTTAAATTCATCACAGGTTCAAGGGCCTGTATAAAACTAATAGGGATGGTTTTAGCTTAATTAATCCACTAATCAATGAGCTGGTCAAATAGTGATTACCCCAGTCAACTGTATAGGTATCACTATTCTGGATTACTAGTGATCAGTTGACTACAAGCAATTTATGTAATACCGGCGTAAAAGCCAATTATAATACTATACCATCCTTGGTATTCCAGTTGTGTTGCATTAAGCAATTAATACTTACTCCAATAAATTATGTAATAGAATGAATTGATGAACAAGGAACCACTAGAAAATTCCACCAACAGTCACTTAAACATACTTTGTTGGCGGTTTCGATGTCTAGGCCCCTTTGGCAAACACGAACACATACATTAAAATTAGATCAAAGATAATCACAACAAAAATAACAAGTTAGGTTCAAGATCATTTAAAGACAGAGCATAACGTTTATAAAACTTTAACTACGAGCAGGCAGAATGACTTCACTGAATAATGTACAATAACAACATTTTAAACTTACATCGAAAAACCAATGAGGTAGTGACGGTATGGAACTCACCTGATTGAGTGGTCATGTTGTGATTAACAAGAATTAATCTCTTTTTTCTTATTTTTTTCAGTGTCTGGATGTTTTATTCATAACATCTCGGAAGCAACTGCTATAGTTGGATTTAATGCTGGAAATTAAATTTGAGAATCTACTTGAAACGTGGAACTAAAATTTGCAACTGCGTTACCATTAGGAAAGCTCCCAAAATCCATACATATATTTCACTAGAGAAACTTAGATTTTAGTGTGTGCAAAATGGGAAACTTACATTTTAGTGTTGTCTTATGTTACTACAACAAAAAATATTATTCCAAGAAAGGAAGTCCTTAATGGGAATGACTTTAAATAATCGCATTTCAGTATAGGCAAACCACGTGATAGGTTAAATGATACTCACTAATAGAAAAGATTCACCAATAAATGGCTTCTTCTACAAAGCGCAACAAAATCAACAAATTATATTGGTGCTGAGACTCACTCAAGTCAACTGTGACTTTAAATTAAATGTTTATAAATTTCAATATTGAAATACATTATATCAATATTTAAATACATTTTCTCAATACTGAAACAAACAAATTCAATTTTTTCGCATATTTCCAAGAGGTTGTGGATTCAATGTTAAAAGTTAGTTTTTGACGATGGAAGGATTGTGAAGGAAACAAGATTTTTTCCTGTCATTTGCTATCGTTCAGTGATACAAAATATCAGTGACATTACGTTTCGAGATCTGTAATCTGGTCTATTCTACAGGTAAATAACTAACCTAATACGTAATTAAAATCTAAGTTGAAATTAAAAAATATACCAGATAGTACCAATAATGAAAAGGCCCACGCCCGTTCCCTCCTTTAAGTCGTCTTCTTGTTTCTGCCGTGCTGAATGCCATTTAATATTTGCCTCTGGTCGGTCATATGTGGTTTGTCAGCGGATGCAGACCTATTGTGACCTGCATTCTGTTGTTTCGTTTTAACAACGAGTGTTGTGATTTGTTTTTATTAAGTGAATGTTTTAGAGTTAGTGAAGTTGGCAAATGGCAGGGTAGTTATGATGTCTGACTTATGTGTCAAAATACTCTGGTATGAGTTTGTTTATTTCAACCTAGATTTTAATTATTTATTAGGTTAGTTACTTACCTGAAGAAGAGATCATATTGCATATCTCAAAATCTAGGTTGTGGATAACAAGCAAAATGTTTAATTTGAGCTTGGCTTAAACTAAAAAACTTGATATCAAAAAATAAAAAAGATTAGTATCAAGTACGAGTAGTATTCTTACAATTGTAATCTATTTGGTGGTTGGGGAAATCCTACACTTGTTAATCAATCTTCACAATCAATAACATTACAGATATCAATATCAATACAAATAAAATATTACTGTCCTTTATACTTTTATAAATTCAATGTTTATCAATTGATACAAATTTAACTTTAATCTTATTTATATGATTATTTAGCTAACGCGGTAATTTTTTAAATTTATATATAAAACTATAAAATTTACTTAAAATAGGACATTTTTGCTAAGGGCCGAGGACAGTTATTTTACAGAAAATAACTTAATTAATTAGTTAATTGTGTACCACTATAATAATACAGTTTTTAATATATACCTTACCTATAATATTTGATATATGTACGGCTTAAATATCCTATTTGTGCGGAAAGGATTATTAATACTAAGAGTATCTGTTATTACCACTGGCATATAATTTATAGTCTATTAAATATATATATATATATATATATATATATATATATATATATATACTCTCTTTTTGGAAAACATACTGGAAATAAATTATAAACCATTATGTGATAATTGAATTTTTCTGGAATATAAAAGCATTGAGACATTACAATCTTTGTTTATATAGTGAAAACGTAATGGATTTTATACAAGTTACTATTTATATAGTTAAGACAGTTTTAGGTTTTACACCAAAGTAACATCTGTAGAATTATTTAACATGTTGATAGTGAAGACGTGCTGTCTTATTTTCACTAATGTGGTGCCTAGTTATCCCACTAAGGTATACAATTATTTCTTTTACTCGCTCTTAAGAAAAAGAATTTACTCTGTTTGAATTGGTATTATTTCAGAAAAACTCTCGTGGTATGAGATTCAAAATTGTGGAATTGGTTCTTTCATGTTACACTACAGAAAAAATAATGTGCGATCAAGTGTTCCTATACATGTCTACTTAAATATATGACTATTTATATTTTTTATTTACTCAGAGTTATTTAGATTTCTCAATCAACAAATGGAACATTTTACAAGATTTTTTAACATTTCCACACTTGAGTTATTTACTGTATAATATGTATACTACATGTATGCTAATACGTGTGAGTGTCCGGGACCCCTATACATTATTCCGCTCCATCATCTTTCTTTACTGCAGATAATGTCAAGGACATTTCCGATAAGTGCATTAGTCTGTAATAACATGGTTACAGTCACCAGAGCTAAAATAGTTGCACACATATGAAAAACAAAGTGGTTTAACATATATCTGTTGAGAGAAACATTTTCACAGTTGTAATAGAGTTTCAGGGCATTCCTTTTCAGCGTGTTTTTTAAAAAGAAACGTAGAGAGAGTGAAACCTCCTCCAACCTCAAATTACCTCACTCCTTACGTGCATTTTCCAGTTTGTTTTCAATCCATCTAAAAATCAGACATCTAACACATCAATCCACTATCATCTTTTTAAGTATCACTCGCTCTATACTGAGCTAGTTGAATGAATAAACCGATAAATGTTGAGGAATAAGGTATTAAAAATTAAAATATATATATATAATCTAGAAACATTTAAATTTATACTTCATAGCCATAGTTTTAATACATGTTTTATTATATTGTTTTCTATATTGAAGCTAATTTTGTGTTTTAATAACAAATAATCTCTCAAATAAAAAGAGAAAACCAAATATATGTATAATTTAACTATTTTTTCTGTTGCTGGATTTTTATAAAAACTATCTGTCGAAATGTAGATGTTTCCTGATAAATTGAGTTGAACTCGAAAAATTTAATAGAACACAACTAAACTTCCCTATTTTTTTCTTTCATAATTCTCATTGAATGAAAATTCATAAAATATCATTCTTCGATTACTTACGGATCATTGGTATGATTATCGCAATGGTTGTATGTGTATAAGTATTACAATGTGATAACATGGTGACAAGCGCCTTGCACATATCTTATTAATAATATTTAGAGAGGTTGACCAGTCCATATTTATCATAAATCATTTAGTTAGGAAGTTAACATTTGTTATAATCCTATTGAAGTATAATGTTGTGATTATAAAAGTAATTTCATCTTCCTTCTTCTTTCCTTGCATTTACCCGTGGTTTCGCTCAAAATCTCGTAGTCTACGCGTATGTGTATTTCCAGTTCGGCTGAATTATATTTCTGACCCAAATGTTGATTTTGATTTTTTGCCACAACTAAGAATATATATGTGTGTGTGTGTTTATATATATATATATATATATATATATATATATATATACTATCGAGCTTACTGTAGGCTTTAAAGTCTATTAAATGTAAATTAATTAAGCATATCGTTGTGATCTCATAAAATAATCTTTACACAGAAAAATTGATTAAAAATGTCAGTTTATATTACCATATAAAAATTCTATTTGTTTTTATTGGCCTGATTTTTCTGTTAACTTTTCCGACATTTTTATTGTCACGTAGTGACGAATCCGAAAATTCAGGTATCAGTACAGTCATTTTTTTTGTTATATAGCGTCTACCTAATCCGTCTTTGTGTCGTGTTTATAGAATTTTATTCTTTATATATTTAACACGACATAAAAGCTAGTTGTTAATACTAAAGAAAACTTAGTTGAATTTACGAACTCTCAAGAAAGCAATGACTTGCACTCTTCAGTTTATCTATCAGTATTCACACACTTAATTTCATTGTATTAGAAAATGTCTATAGACTCTTTAATTATAATCCAATATTAAAAGTAAGTGTTTTTACTGTTTACTTATAACTTGAGCTCATTTTCACACTTTCTGAAAGAAGGTGTTCTATTGTTTTCGTAGTATTCATAGTCAGTATAATTGTGTAACAATTGTTTCTTATTTCCATTAAACACCGTTATTTTTGTAAATTCAACTTTTTTGAAAATTCTAATAAGAATTAATAATTGCATAATAGCATTAATAATTATTTATTACTATTAAGATTTTTGCGTGAGTTGAATGAAGCCGAAGATATAACGCATCAATGGGAAAATGTATTCATGGACCACAGTAACGGAGAAATAGAGCGGAAAGATAATTGAATCCGGTGGAGAAATGTCTGAGGGTATATTATATGTAAGTTGCACATCTCGATATTTCAGTGGCAATAATATAAGGAAGGAGATATTTACATCGTTTCCGTTTAATATTGAAATCGTAAATCTTATCAAACGTTTAATTAGGAGTTTGAATAGTATTAATACAAATATTTGTTAAGTATAGAAAATTAATTTATACAAGATAAACATAAAATACTGACCTTGAAAGGATGGATGAAATTTTACACTGAAACTGGATGGAACTGTTTAGCATTACAAATAATGAGGATCGATACACTGGCATTTAAACTTAAATATTTAATTATTCGATACGTGATTCGGATAAGACAATGTCTTCAAAAGAGTAAATTGCATGAAAACGATTCATATAGGCGTAAAAACAGAGGATTCATATAGGCGTTGTCAATATTTGTCTTTGTTGTGACTGTCTATTGGGCTGGGTTGGTTTCTTTCAAAACTAAATTATATTTATTAATAAACTGATGAATGAAACAGATGTATCTGACTTAAGTTTTGTGGCAGCTCCCGGAAGCAAAGCCAGGGTTTACTACCGCCATCATTTCCGGTATTCCCGAGAGAGCAGTGTCCACTAAAAGCGTTTCCGGCACATAACAAGCCCCAAGAGCTTGTAAAGTTAGACCTTTTGCAGTAAATAGGGTCTGACAAGCTATCTCTATTTGATGTACTCAAAAGGAAAAAATCTTGTAAGACAACTACTCTTTTTTAAGTAATATACAAATCTGCCACTAAGATTAATACTTTGACATTTTAATTATTTTTGTAACGTTTGAAGTCAAAGGTTACAAAGACTAAAAAGTAGCTTCGCTTCTAGATAAGTGTCTAGAAGCAAGGCTACTTGATTTTACTGCCACTTTTTAAGTTTCGTACAGTATTATAAAATTTCACAGGCATTAAAATTCTGATTCATTAAAATAAATAACGGTGTAAGGTGCCTGATAATACTTTACGGAATAAAAATAATGTAACGAACTAAAAAGAACTCTTAATTCAAACTGAAAAGCCTGAACAAGATTTCAAAACCAGTTAAAGTTTTGTATGCATATTTCTAGAGTTGATGCATAGAATAAGTCAACGTTTACTATCAGGGAAACTAATATTTCTGACTATCGCGAAACTATATATAGCTATAAAAATTCAGTAATTTGATAAAACAGTAGTTCACTCAAAATGCACTGTACCATAGCTACTAACATAACTTACTGATGTGTGGTGTCCCGAGTCTGATAGACCCAATCAATCAAGCAAAATAAAGTAACAACAGAAGAAAATAGGAAAGAAGTAGTTTAGTTCATGTCTGCCTTGCCTAGCCCTATACGTGCTGATTGGACTTATCAGAATCAGACACGTTACAGTGTTCGATAATTCACAAGAGATAAGTTATTTATATAAAACAGTATGCACTTATATAAATACAGTTACAATTATTTCATCAAACGAATCGTCATTGCATTCAAGATTAGGCAAAATCTTTTTTGGTATGGCTAAATGGAACATTCATTGACAACGCTGTAACTTAATCGGAGTCAGCTAATTGTAAACAGTAATTTAGAAGTCAAGAGTAGTTTTACTATGTTTATATACACAATCTAGTTTCCGTAACATCGATACAGGGGATTTTCGTAAGAAATAAAACGATTGTCAGCCAAGCTACTTGTGATGGAGGTTGGATTCGGAGAGTGGTATCGAAAGAGTTAATGATTTTATATATTACTCTCCGGTTATTTTCTGCGTAGTATTATTTAAAACCAACAGTCAGATGCATAAGTAATAGGTATGTCATTTTCAGACAATTAAATAAAGAGACTGAAATTTCCCACTGTCTGTGTTTGATATATAACCCTATATAACCCACTTTTTGTATATAAAATAAACCCTTTTTATACCTAATTTCTCATTCGACCTTCAACAAAAATAGCATTGCAGACGATCGATTTCTTTCTTAGAGGGAATTTCTCTATCGATTTCAAGGAAAAAAAGGTCGTGTCCTTATACAACACAAAATAGCGCCTAGGCTACTGTATATAATTAAAGTTAATTATAGTTATTCTGAGTATGTTCCAGCGTTGTCAATGAATGTATTATTATTGTCCTACCGACAAACCTTTACGAAGGTCAAATAATATTACATGGGTTGAGTGTTAGATTAGTAAACATTGTATAGTGTAGTAATCAATAAAATATAAATTCAGAGTAATAATAAGAATGGATGGATATAATTATAACGCTATTTTCTGAATATTAGCAGTTTTGACACAGATACGCATAAACTGTAAAACTGCCACTCATAAAAATACAACTCGCCATAAAAACATTGTTTCCAGCCTCTAAACGTCCATGGTTTAACGTAAAAACAGTGTATCTTACCTACCGTCTAAAGTGTTGCAATATGGTCAATATTTGGTGATCTTTATTTCATAAATATAGGTTATATGTGATTTCCACAACACATTCGTCTCGGTTTTAGACCTTTTGAATTATCAGATTTGTATTAATTATATGTTTAAAGTACACTTTGTCTTACATTTGTATACTTATACTTTTTACAAGTATTTTATAAAAGTAGCTAAACAATTTACCAAAACGTTTACCAACAATTATCCTTATCCAATTTTGATCTCTTTCTATGTTTAATTTCATTAAGAAGCATAGCCAATTAGTCAACGATCTACATTTTATAGAATGTGAATTAGCGGAGCCTATCACTCGAAGGGCTGAAAAATAAAATTTCTATCTGTCTATCCGAAAGATATGTCGAGAACGAAATGGCCTTTAGAAAAATTTGGTATAAGCCTTCATTTATATAAAATCGACAGTAGAATTTTGTGTTGCCACTCCGTGGAATTTAGCTGACAGTTAGTGAACCTGTTTACATTTCTTATAGACAACCATGACGGTAAAGAGAAAAAAGAAAACTGAGCGCAGTCATATGACATTTTTCCATCTCACACAATATTTAATCTAATCAAATGAGCAATAAGCTTAAAATTGTGCATTCAACCTCAGCAGACTTAAAAGCCACGTCTTGTAGCGTATTACTCTCTTGTGTTATCATCATTGAGAGTTTCAAAGAATCACATATAAAGCACCTCTCTGCAGCATCCAACATTATAATCACATATAAAGCACCTCTCTGCAGCATCCAACATTATAATCACATATAAAGCACATCTCTGCAGCATCAAACATTATAATCACATATAAAACACATCTATGCAACATAAAACATATAATCACATATAAAGCACATCTCTGCAGCATCAAACATTATAATCACATATAAAGTACCTCTCTGCAGCATCAAACATTATAATCACATATAAAGCACCTATCTGCAGCATCAAACATTATAATCACATACAAAGCATCTCTCTGCAGCATCAAACATTATAATCACATATAAAGCACCTCTCTGAAGCATGAAACATTATAATCAACGGATAGAAAGTCGGAAAAAGATAGGTCATAGCAATGTACGAATACTCTTTTGATTTATCTACTAAAAGAAGATAAATAATTAAATAAACTATATTTTATGTCTCGATATCTGCCACATTTCACAATAACTAGACAACATGTAGTGTTTGTGTATCTATTGAACAAGGTAGGAGTACATAACACCACGTTTCAAGTAACATGCTTAGCAAACGTTGCATGCTAATGTAAAACCTACAGGTTCTTTCACTCTAGAGGTGTCCTGTGGGCAGATATAAAGGCGAAAAATCATAAAGTCATTTTTATGTCCAATCCAGCGTGTAGAAGAGGAATTCCATCAACCTACTGAGTCCTAGCCTTTAATGACCCTCAAGCGAATTCCACGGAGAATCTTAATTTAACGTCAGTGTCTTAAATTTGTATAACTGCAACTTACGTGAAACAGTAAAAATATATTCAAATTTTAGAGACCAAACGGTATAAAATGATTGAAAAAAAAAAAATTATTTTTAAAGTTAATAAAGATACTTTGTGGTATTAATGTAAAGAGTTAACCTCAAACAGTGTATGGTTTCAGACAGATAGATATACCTCGATTAAACTTGTGAAAAGAGTTGAATGCCGTCTTTGCAGTATAAGTTTAAATATAGAACGTCTTTCTCTGTCTCTACCAGACTGTCTCTTATTTCAGTAACTTCCTTTGTACAAGTTAACGCAATAAAATTCAAATTAAAAGTTTACAACTGAAAAGTAATGACTTAGTAGGTTAATAACTTACTTCATCAAAGTTGTTATAAACTTACCCGTCGCCGAGATTCTTCGAAGCTTATTCCCTAAAGCACGCAGCAAACAAGTGTATTAGGGTGTTCAGGTCATGTACAATAATGTTTGGTCTTATCAGTTTTTTTATATCTTGTAAGTTCTCCAGTTAGCGGTCGTACAAGTTTTGAGGAAAAATAAAAGATTGTGAGAATGAGTTTGAACACAATAGCTAGCTGAGTTCTTAATAAATTCAGGCTAAACGAGGTGGATAGACAATATTTAAACCTCGCGTGGATGAGCTAGCATTAGATGAGCCAGTCTTAACCAATAAAGCCTTTCTTATGATCAGTGACAACAAAGCGGTTAATTGATGGGAGCTTTCAAAGACGGACAAGCACATGATAAATTACGTCCAAACACACACTTAAGAATTGTGACACAAAAGATTGCATAAATGGCTTGAAGAGAAGATTATCTAATATCGGTAGTAAACAATTGTAATTTTAGTGTCGTAACTTTGGAATGTGAGTAGAAGGACTTAAAAAAAAACTTGCAAAAAACTGTGCCTGAAAAAGTGGCAATTTCAAAAACTGAACCACGTTGGGTTCTTAATATAAATATTGAAAAACAGTAAATGAAAAGGATGGTTTTTGCTCTAGATTTATGGACCTGTAACATAAATAAGTTACGTACAGTTTTATAGAACATTAAATTATTATTCTGTTCTGTTCACTTAATACCAGAAACTGAGGAAGCCTCAAATTGAACATAGTCCTGAAAGGGCCAGTGTACCGTTTCTGGAGTCGCGGGATATTCAGTAGGGATAACGTTGGGTTAGGGGCGGCATTCTATCACCTTTACCGGTTACATGAAACACGAAAAGAAATAGCGGGTACTATATCTCAATCATATCACCTTGGAATAAAAGGGTGCTAGATCTACTTGTAGTTTTTAGATTATTAGGAGAATAATTTTCTTACATTCAAAGAAAGTATTGCCAGTAAAGTTCAAGCTAGAACTGATGTGTTTACACTTCACAGACATGTGACCTTTATCACCATTTCCATTAGAATACTTTTATTTCTATTCAAGAGCTTTGCATTTCGCGTATATTTACATTGTCTAGTTTTGTTCACAATATATCATGCTGTTTACTTACACTTCATGCCAAAATCTATTTTATTAAACACCTCACTTCGGTATAGATATATTTTGATGTGACTCATATAACTGTCGTGATTTATGCATTATAATATCAATGAAACTATTTATGTACCAGGTAGAATACGCCACACAACGTGTCGTAACAGGCTTCTTGAGGTTGCATGTAAATATTCAAATCTATTGCTTATTTCATTCTCGAAATTCTTCATTAAATTAAGCTTCCATATAAGAGTTTAAATAATTAAAGTTACACTACTAGTCCCTATAAAATTGAGTTTTATGAATTGGGATAGTTAGAATACAAGTACTAACATGATACCTGTTTGAATTTGTTATGGGTGAATTGATTTTGACACATTTAATGATTTTTCTTATTTTTCGTTGCCAAGATTATTATACATAGGACCAATGTAAAAATATTCACTAACGCTCTGCCAAATCCATGGAGTGACATGCACCATCATCTAACTCAGTGTTCCTCTAATATAAAACGCTGAGCTCGTTTATGCTTTATAGGTCAGTTTGTTTTCGAGACATAGCGCGGACAAAAAAACAAACAGAACTGATATTGTGGACAGACAGACTAAAACTCAGCCAATATAATTTAAACTTATTAGCATTGTACCCCAAAAGATCTAAATTAGCAGAAAGTTTGATTTATGTTTTTTTATTTGAATTTCATAATTAAAATCCAGCATTTTCAAACTATATAAAATTAAATAGTAGTAATCAGTTTGTTAATAAATTTGACTATACTACATGTTTATAACAAAAGTGTCATATGCAGCGCTACAGTATAAGAAATGTGCGCCACATTGCCAGAAGTGTACGCTCGTGAGACAAGTTATCGATGACTCGGCTCCCATGTTGCCAGAGGTTAGAGCACAAGTTTCACTCAAAGTTTGAACTTTCTTGCCTCGACAACATTAATAATGCTCCAAATTCAGTGAGTCAAGTATGTCGTAACCACTTCCATTACAAACAAGAATGAAATATCCACCATAGTGCTGATAATATTAGATCAGCGCATGATTAAGAGAGCAAACTAATTCTAAAATGTATGAACTATCATAGAGGATTATTCCTGTGAACTTTATACCTCAGCTAATCCAATTCGTGTAAAGCATATATCTCACTGTTACAAATAAAGACTGAATGTTGGAAATAGTATTGAAATTTCTTGAAACGTTTCATAAAGAAAATATAAATATATATATTTATAAAAAAAATTGAGAAAACCTTTAAGGTTTACAATGTGGACATATTGTAAAAGCATTGTTGTATATAAATTTCTCAAAAAAAGGAATTACAAGTATAAAGGATTTATAGAATTCCATATACATTAAAAAAACCATTGTAATTAAATTTTTTACATTTAAGGAGGAGTAAAGATGTATTGCGAAAAGTATGGTACAATACGACGATTATAGCCAAACATTAAAGGTATTCTAAAACTCAGTTCATTGACTCTATCAAATTAGAAGTAAGAAAATGTGTATAGATACTTCATATATAATAGACTTAGTGAATTTATATTTTGCAAAAAAATATTAACAGATATGTTAAAAATTGCTAAAAATGCCTCCCATCCACTTCAATAAATTTTAAAATAGTTTTTTTTCTCTTTAAATGAACTTGTTACACAGTTTAATATTTAAAATTTTTTCAATAATTTTTTTCGATTGTCATAAAACTCAAGGACTTGTGATCAAAAATATTTAAGCCTAAATTCTATAGAATTCTAAAGGAACATTGGGGGTAAAACGTGTACCACGAATTCCAATCTCGTACTTGTCCATTACTTTGCTGATGAATACCCATACAATTAAACTATAATGTGGCGAGCACTATCTTTTACTTCAAGAAGTTATTTTTTGAATAAAAAAGAATAGTTATGTAGCTTATGCAATTCAACTTCGTAATATACTAATTCCTCATTTGTTTCCTTAAATATGCAGTATTACTTCGGAAAATACTTTCAAAGTTAAAACAAATATATTGATTTATAAAATTTATTTTATTTGCATGTCAGTCTGTGACATTATTATACTCTAAACCCCCTCAACATAAATCTATAAAAGTATAGTAGCACATCCCATCATGCACGACGCAGTTATTGAGAGTTAGGTTAGAGTTATTTAGGTAAAAAATCACAGCAATGGTTAGCATTGTTTATATAAGAGCTTAAAGGAATTAATAAGGTTTTCCCTTGTCCTGAAGAAAATTTAAATGGATTAAAATAAAAAAAAATCGAACAAGCACATCAATTACTTTTAAAATCAAAATACCCAAATAATTTAAATTTAAGATAAATTTAACTTTTCCAAATTTCCATCTGTGCCATTAATGATACAACAGCTGAGTTTTTAAATGTTTTAGTTGTGTATTTACATTTTTGGTAATTTTATTTTTATTTTTTGTGTTTCTTGTTTTCTTCATATTTATATTATGCTTCCTGAAGATGTGGGTATCAAATCCCAAGAAATATATAGAAGCTTTATAATCTTTGTTTTTCATTTAAATAAGTGAAATGGCATATACAGTATATGCTAATAGGGACAATTAATTATGGAACAAAACAGATTAAGATAAAATAAATTAAAATTGCCATAATTATAAACGTTTATACATATATCTTGATTGTGGCAATAAGGCATACTCAACAATGGCGTCGGACATATAATTCACTGGAACCAGCAGTGGGCATATACGTGCAAACGCATACTAAGCTGTGAGCAAAGCAACTGGTAACTGCTAGCAGTACAGATACAAAAGACAATCTAGTCTAACTTTTACTATAAATTTAAAGACTGTTATGAAACCTACATAAGTTGTCTTTTGACAAAAGTTTGCTTCTCAGAGATATATTTTCTTGATTTGTAGAGAGGCAAAATCAGCTTTGGAACAAAAATACTAAGACAGGAGTAAATTAAAATTGATATAAATGTACATTATATATGTTAAAAATATTTTCTTAATCGTGAGAAGAAGGCAAATGCAACATTGGCGTCAGAAATATAATTACCTCGAATCAGAAGTGCTCATACAGGTGCAAAACCTATGAAATTGTGTGCGAAGCCGCGGTAACTGTTAGTTTAAAATATATTTTACAGAATTGGTCCTAAATAGAAAATATTATATCCTTCGAAGAACTACCCCCAGAACATCAGCGAAAATATATTATTATATATGTAAGAACATTATAATACTTAATTTAAGATTAAAGCTTTCAACAAGTATCCTGAAAGAAAGTTAAAGACTTAGGGCTACTTAAGTTTTGTAATCCCCCCAATGACGACTTCGTTTTATTACTTTCTTTGGTTCAACTCTTTAAACGTACCGAGTAAGCTATTTTTGTTTAAGTGCTGTCTTCATTAAGACATCCTCATAGTTCTGCTAACAAAGGGGATGGGTATGCTTCATATTTTTATTTCCATTTAGTTTATTTTATAGAAATCTGCCAAATATAATCCTAATCTCTCTCTCTCTCTCTCGCTCTCTCTCTCTCGCTCTCTCTCTCTCGCTCTCTCTCTCTCTCTCTCTCTCTCTCTCTCTCTCTCCCTATATATATATATATATATATATTAGAAAATATTATTTTGTCTTTCTCATATTTATATGAAATAAATTTAATCAGAAGTTAAACTAAAAAAAGAATTGGCTTGATATATTAACAAATTAGCCTTGTTATGAGTATGTTTTACAAAAGGCTTGCTTACATTTTCTCCAAAAATGCCTTGGCCTTTTGTGACATTACTTTATAAAAAGGCGGGGGTTAAAAGAGTAATTAAATGAGTAACATATTGCATTGAACCTCAGAAAAGCATGTTACGCGACACCTGGTGTGTTTTAATCTACTTTGTAATAAAAGTTAACAAAGAACTTTTTTATCGTTTTATGGGTTCTGAAGCTTTTGGTACTTTTCAGATTAATGCCACAACAATACCCAAGAGAAATTATCTTATTAATAAACATGGGAATCATGAATAAAGATTTTTGATTTTGTTAGAAGACTATGTAATCTGCCTCTTCTTCAATCAACATAAAAAATATGCTTGTCATCGAATCTCAATAAACTTATCTTTTATATCAAAAAGAACCTCCTGACCGACTGAGTCAATCAGTTATTGAATCCTCCTACTTCCCTTGAGTCTGATGGAATGAGATTTTGCACAAAAATAATTTATGACGAACTCGATACTTCTTATAACAATCAAACATTTTATATATTAAACCATGTAGCCTAATTATCCAAATACATACAGAACTTTACTGTGACTTTTTAGGTAAATTTAAATTATTTAAATATTTATATGACACCAATTTAATAAATTTAAATCTGATTCCATGATCAGATGCATCGTGAAACATGCATCGTTTTTTACATGTAGACTTGTGAAACTTAAATTAAAGTTAAATAAAATTAAAAATTTAATTTCCACTAGAATGGATTCTACTATGCATCATATTCAAATCAAATTCTTGTCTGTCAGCCCGCAGGATATCTAGAGAATATACTAAATATTTAAAACATTGCAAGCAACCTGTTACGACACGTGTGGTGTGATGTAATTCTACCTTGAATGTGTCGAATTTGTTTAGAAAATTAATGTGTTAACCTATTTTAGTTAAAAATATTCCTCAAAACTACTCCAAATCTCATGGAGTGACATGTACCATTATCGCACTCAGTTTTCTTTATATATAAATGAAGCTTCATACCCAATGTCTAGTCTATAGGTCAGTTCGATTTAGAGATACTGTTCGGATATATAGGCAGACAGAGATTACAATTTTCCAGCCTCACGAGTGAGAGGCTTTGCAAAACTTCGGCCAATAATATAATATAAAATGAATGTTATTGAAAGTAAATATTTATGTTCTAAACTTTAAAGTTGTTACTTTTCAAAATATACATTAAACTCAAATATCTTTAGTCGAAATTAAATTACTTGTTTTGATAATTTTAAATATCGGTATAATAAACTTGAACAACGTAACGTAATTTATTACAATAAGATATAGAATAAAGCTTGAACAAAACCGAACTTTATGCTTAAGCGATTATCAGTGAATTTTTTTTGCCACAATCCGACCGTTGAAGAAGCATATGAATGAAGAACAAGTTGAGCCAACAATTGAGTTCATTTCAGTTCCAAGATCGGACAATCTTTGTAATAGTAAGTCTGAATGTCTGTGCTCTCTTGGGAGTAGACACTTTACAACTTGTAAGACAATAGTTTGGCTACGAAGTAACTGGAAGTTTGCTTCAGCGAGAAAAGCTGAAGGTTTAAAAATAATCTTAGAAAAAAATCCAAAATTGAATCATAAAAAAAAAACAGTTTCCTTAGTCCCTTCACTTAAATAAGTATTTTTAGGTATCTTGCTCTTAACCATTCAACGCTGTTCTAATAAACGTGAACAACGTAACTTGATGCAAAACTTTGTCAAAATAACATATAGAGCAAAGCTTGAACAAAATGTCAACGGTCAGGTTAATTAAGATTTGTAGGCTACAAAAGAATCTTTATTCGATTGAATTAAACTGTTGTCTGACAGCAGGCGAGAAGAGAGTCAATAAAATTAAAACAATGTAAAATAATCACTGTGCTCTCTACTGATGCACTCACACTTTTTCCAACTGCGCTGAAACAGTAGCAGCTAATTATTTACTAGGTTAGTGGCAGTTAATATATTTTGCCGGTGATTTACTGAAAGACTAATACATCGCGATGTAAGAAGGTTATTCAGTTAATGAATTGTTGATACTGAAGCACGCTTGTTACATTCATCACGATTTGACGAGCGTCTGTCCAAAACTAGGAAATTGCAAACTATATGACAGTGTAGGAGGGTGAGGAGAGAAAGACCATGGAGGAGGAAAAGTGTGTGCCAAATTTTATCTTTATGGGAAATTGAGGGGTTAATAACAAGTTTTAGGGGCTGCAACCCAATTTAATCCCCTATTCGCGTTTAATCTTTATGAAAGTGCTTTATGTTTCCTATTTAAAACCATCAGGAATACATGTGCCAATTTTAAACTTTCCGTAATATCGGAGAATTTAAGAATTAGTGATTAGTGACTGAGAGCTTTGCCTTTGATATATATTGACTTTTTGTTTTATATTATTTAGATATTTATAATAAATTATTGCGCTAGAGCTATAGAGTTGTCTTGAATTTATTAAATAACGCCTCTTTAATTTCTTCCATCGCTAATTTGGACGACAAATTCAAAGGTTACATATCTGAATTTTGAAGGCTTTTGAAGAAAAATACTCTCCTAACAAGAATTGTTACTTCTTTTTTTCCACGAAGGTTCAACCATGTTTTACAAACAATGGTGATAAATAAAAAAGATAGCATAAAGTATACAAGAAGACTGGATTTATTAGCGAATATATAGCCTTCTATAGGGCAAGAACAGCCTAGTGATTCCTGAGTATTAAATGCTACAATTCCTACATTTCACGTAACACCATTTTTTGTATCCCTGATAAAGGTAAATAGAAAATTGATGCTCTGGATATCTAAAAAGGCTGTGGACCGGATGGTATCCTGCCTATAGCAATGAGATTGCAATGAGACCTTCTTTGTGAGCAATGAGCACATATTTTCAATCTTACAGTTATTTTTAGTCTTCAACAAGGTATATTTCCTACTTTATTGAAAGCAGTGGTGTAATACCCATTTTCAAAAATGGTGATCGCAGCTTAGTCGATAGTTATCGACCAATAACCATCCAATCGCCAGTTGCGAAGATATTTGAGTCGATTGTCCTTTATAGACTAAAGTAGTCTGCAGATGGATGCAATTTACTTAGACTTCAGACGAAATCTGCCACTCTCTAACTCAAAACTGAAGACTTATGGCATTATGAACCACCTAGTAACAGCAAATTAACAGGCTAGTATATACTGTCCGTTTCTCAAGTAGGTTTCTGAATACTTCGAAATATCTTCCGGGGTTCCTCAGGTTTCGCTGACTCTTTATTCTTCAACATATTTTTAATTATGTAGGAGAAGGTATTGAATACAATTACTTGCTTTTCGCAGATGACGTGAAATTATTTGGAATAATCAATGATATAGAGGATAGTACCTCTCTGCAACGTTCGCTTGATGGTGTAAGTAGTTGGTGTGATGCCAATTTGATGCATCGTAAAGTGCATGGTTATATCTTTCTTTAGAGGAAGGACCTTGCTTGAAGAAAATTACCACATTCATGGGACCCAACTGCTATGAAGTGATTAAGGAGTGTACATTAACACGCTTCTAACTCCTGACAATCACGTCGACGCCATATGTGGCAGAGCAAGCAGATTGCTAGGTCTTCTATCTCGAGCTGCTAAGAGTGGACCTTTTGCATTTCTTTATAAAACCATTCTGCACCCGATTCTCGAGTATGATTCAATCGTATGGCAGCCTTTTTGTACTGCTATCATATGGCAAGACTAAAAGGATTGCATTGAATATTTATGTCTTATGATTTATTAAGATTTATTTATGATTTATGCTTTTTGGTAAAACTCCTAGAATGGTTTTCTAGGATGTACCAGGGTGATCTGAGGGTACAGATTCCCCGTTGAAGATCTAATTGAGAGTGTTGATTTAGCCTTTATTTATAAACTCATGAATGGAGTTGTTGTCCCGATTTACTGGCCAAGATTCAGCTGAGGATACCTGGTCGTAGTAGATCTATTGAACTATTCGTAAATCGATCTCATCCAAGACATTATTTGAAATTTGTCCCCATTGCCAGACTGGATCGCTTAGGTAACAATCTCACTGCAGAACTTGATTTCTTTCACGACAGCCTGAAAACAGTAAAAATAAGATTTATCAGCGTCATTTGACGGCGCGGCGTTTCTCATTCACCCATCCAGTCATTGTAACCCAGATGTAGTATTTATCCATTTTTGATTAACGCATGCATTATCTTTATAATCTTATCTTGATAATATTTATGATGATGAACTGCTTAAATTTTATTACAGTTTTTATAAGTATTTTGAAGCCCCTAGTTACATTTTTGATCGCTAAGTTATTATTGTTAACCTTTAAGAATTATAGTAAACTATCTATTAAAATTAATTATATTTTTTAAATTATGTAGAATAGAATCTTGCAATTTTGATGTTGTTCTAGATTGAAAATGTTTACTGATTTTGTTGTTTTCTTTATAGCTTACTTGTTGCTTTTGATCAAATCAGTATTATTGTTATTATTTAATTTATACATAGGTGTAAGCATAATTTGTTGTTATTTAAGTTATGATTTTCTAAATATTTGTATTCAATAACTAGCTGTTACCCACGGCTTCGAACGCTAATCTTAAGAACCGAAGTCCTTATATCACTTAGTAAAAGCAATTAATGCGCGATTGGATGCGGGTAACAGCTAGTTCATCAATAAATTCCTAGTATTTTATAACGAAAACTCTTGATTTTCACCCATGGCTTCGCACCCGATTTCCTACAAAAAAATTGGGACATAGGAGGCATATTTCTTTTGAACGTCGTTATTACCCTTCTGAGATAAATGATACTCACTGAAATATACTCATGATCTATTTAACATTAAAATTTTAAAACAGTCTCAATATGCACCTGTGAAATAACTGGAATTTTTCTCCAGTATTCTATTTTTTTGAATACAATTGAACTATATTAGACCATCGTGGACAGGAGTCAAAAAGTCGGAATTCATTAGCGCACATACGATGTAATAAATGATGGCGCTCAATATAATTTTGAAATGAAAATAGGCATATTTTAGGTACATATTATTACAGTCTAATGATTATGAGCTTCAGATGTTTTAAAGCGAAATTGCGTATGGTTTTTATTTTAGGCTTTGCGCGTGTATCACTTCTGGATCGAATTAGTTATATCTCCGATGCCATGATTGAACTTGCTTTGTTGTCTCGATCGAGAGAATATGTATGCTCGGAGTTTTGAGAACCATACTTCTGTCAAAAAATACAACTAAGGTTAGTTTTATAGCATTCTTTATATTTGTAGCCAACGTAAGATAGTAATTTTGATATATGCACTGTTCTTCTGATCAAGCACGAGCATGGTTTATATTAGATAAATATTGCAGTTAAAGGTGAATTTTTATGTAAAATTTGAACTGTATTATCTGGATGGTAAAGTCTATGTTTAACAGTGATTGCAGAAACAATTGAAACAAAATTTGCTGTTTCTCTTAAGCTTACTCTATGCTTTCAAACTATAAGTGTAAAGAAATTTAAAATAGTAATTAAATGATATAAACATATATTTCTTTTGTCGCATTATATGTGTTTACAAAGAACAGCTGATTAAATTTGAAAAGGCTCTTTCACTTAATAACATATGTTTGCTGCAATGAATTTCTTACGGGTATTTATGTAACTTTTAGAGACCAGTGGGGCGGAATCCTGAATCGGGAACGGGATAAAAAGTATCCTATGTCCTTCTCCCAGTTCTTAGCTACCTCCCTACCAATTTTCAGCCAAATCGGTTTCAGCCGTTCTTGAGTTATAAATAGTGTAACTAACACGACTTTCTTTTATATATATAGACAATGGATTATTACTTATTATGTGCAATATTATTTATTAAGTAGAAGAATTTTAGTTGAGAGAAATAAATAACTACTGAATATGCGGTTCTTAAATTATGTAATTCTGGCTATAGTATCTCCAACTTATTTGTTTAATAGTAGTATTACGTCTGTTACTAGTGTTATTTTTAATATTATAACTTATGATTATAATTTATAAATTTTATCGTGGTTAATTCATGTTTATAGGTTGTTAATATTTGTTGAACTTGATAACCTATTAATATTTAGCATGCCATCTTGATGATATGAATTACTATATTGTTATTGAAACGTGTTTAAAATGAGTTTATTTTGAATAATTATAAATAAATATGCGTATTACAACGCTTTGGTATGATTTGTTTTTTTGTATAGATTTTTTGAATCAGGTTGGAAGTCTCGAAATCTAACGTTACCGATTTTGTTCTCACTCACTGGGCAATAGCAAATCTCTGAAAAAGTTCTGCTACTTCTTCCTCCAAGTTTTGGGATTTTATGGTCTACCTGAAAGTGCTCAGAATTTCTTTTTAATACAGTAAATATTTTTTAACTCACGATAATGGGAAATTAAACTATACAAAATCTCATTACTGCGAAAAAAAAACGTCTATTTAAAACTATTTTTCATGACCTTTAAAAAGAAAATTTAAAGTTCATCATAAAGGTTACAGATTTCATCACACTTTACCGTCAAATTGATCGTCTTTGTGAAACAAGTAACACTGGTGAGTCAACAAAACAAAGGTTGGAAGTTTGCAATCGAAAATAAATGTTTTGTTCTGAAAACAAAACTTTGTGAACTGATATTTCACGTCAAAACCTCGTGAAAGTAGTCAATATGACAAGAGTTTATCACTGATAAGTCTACATATTACTAAAACGTTTATTTATTCTTCTTCTATTTTCAACTTAATTCTGATATACATAATTCTTTCAAAACTTAAGTAGAATTTTTAATAATAACAGGAAATGGAGTTTTACTTTCCTCTAATAATGTACATATTTTCTTACCTCATATACAATGTTAAAGAATAATATGTGTATTTTAATATAGTATCAAACATGACTAGCACAAATTGAAAAGCACTACTTCATTAGCACAATTAATTACAACATCAGAGGATTACGAGCCACAAGCCACGATTATGTAACCTGTCCAGTTAATTAATGTTTTTAAGTGTATACATTACAAAATATGCAAAAGGTAGTTAATATGAAAAGATAGGAACGTTTTTACATCTTTATGAATCAGCTCTCCATTTTATAAATTATCTTTCAATTCCTAAGGTTTTGAATACATCAAGACACAATGGGTTAATACAAATTTAAAAGCTAACTAGGATGGTTTTATTAATAGAATACAATTATATCTTTATAATTATTTAAATAGTACTTTTATAGTTTTGTATTATTTATCACATAACTATGAAACAACAATTCATTACTTTTTCTCATTAACTGCAAACACTCCAGGTGCAGTCTTCTGAGTCCATGCAGATTTTTAATTTTTAATACAAAACTTAGCCTTTTTGTACTAAGATGACATACCCAGCCTCTAGAATTTATAGGCTTAAGCGTTAGCGAAGCCTGTCATTTAGTTTAGACACATAACTAGGCTACTGTGGGAAGAGTTTCATTCAATTCGAATATTAAGTTAAGCTGTATTTCACCTTTTACTTACTGCAGCGTCTAAAATCTGGCAGTCAAGTCAATCTAATTCCATAGCTACGCTACGTTACGTGTAGAAAACTTGGTTGCTCCACCATGCTGTAAGATTGTGTCTGAAACATAGTAGTGCCCCTAAAGAGACAATGAGAATATCTATTCACCTGGACTACGCTAGATAGCTTCTGAGTAACCAGACTGTGCTCCTTTATAGTCTGGTTGTTTCTGATATCGAAACGATGTAAGAGAGTTCTTTTTAACCATCTTCGTCGACGACTTTTCATAGATCTCTTCAAGTGAGCATAAGCCTTATAATGCAGAAATCAATCTTTACTAGCGTAAAATATAAGACTTGACACTTAAAGGGAAGGTGAAATGGAGCATAACTCAATATTCATAATATATTTCCGTCTGTCTGCCTGTCCGCTTAATATCTTACCTTAATTATAAAAGAATATCTGCTTTAATTGAGGTCACTGAAAAGTTAATATTTCTCTTTTAAAGACATTTTTGTTTTTTTATTTTACTTTTTGCTTGTTTAGTTTATACTAAACTTTAGTTTATACATTTACACTTTTAGTTTCACTTTACGGAGCATTTGCGATAGATTTCATTATGCTTGTTCTAAAGCGATTATGTATCGAAAACGCAAGTTCGTAGACTTACAGGCCATGTAATCCCATTATACTTTTCATTGTTTGAGTCAACGTGTAAAAGAGAAATTTGTACATTTGGCATCGCCATATGTTAAAAATGTATAATACAACGTTTCAAGGATTGTAATCTATCCGCTTCGTCAGGTGGGGAAGGCATTAATAATATAGTATCCCACTGTAGCCTGTGCTGGTGTTATGTGTGATTGTGATTTCGTACTCGTGAATTGTGGTCGGGACTTCCATCCTGTGTAGTAACAACAAAAGGACTGGACTCTAAGTAGCTTTTGGATATGTTTGAACCCTTTATTTTCTTCTTTCCGTTCTTTGTTTTTGTATTAATACTTCCCCTAAATGACGTAAGGGATATATTCTAATCCTTGAAACGTTGTGTTATACCTTTGTAACATATAACGATGTCAAATGTCCGGAATTATGTTATCCTTTCAAACCTTTCATCGTCAATAATAAACTGTATACAAATAAATTTGTATTTTATCAACTTAAAAAATTATAATTGAGAATGTAGTGATATTGAAATTAGACTATAAGAATGACAATGTTCTATGTATTCTAGTTGAAAGTTAAGGGAAACTATGAAGTAACAAAGTAAAGTGGTGGCGAGGTAGTCTGCTTTAATCTGAGTAATGCTGAGGTAGTCGCGGCGGGACTATAGTAGTAATTTAAAATATGTTGTACACTTTGTTAAATTCATAACACTAGCATATTCATGATGCGGTTCTGCCCTCTGCGGTTTTAACAGAAGATAAGATCCTTGTCTGGATACTTAGATCATGATACTCATCAATATTTTCAATAATGTCCGTAAAAATACCATCTCGGTAACTTAACTCGTTTCATTTCATTAGAACAAGAACTGGCAACCAACAAGAACACCACCGTATAATCTTATTCCATTAGCATCCCCGAATCAGTGTGACCAATGAGTTAATCCCCATCTCATAATAAATACCAGAGCATCAGACCTTAAATCGCGTGGAGTAACAGTCATCGAATAACGAACATTCTTATTACATATATATACATACAAGTAGATAGTAATATGGGGTTCCTGGCGCACTTTCGGAGCCAACCGAAAAGCAATGTAAAATACTGTTCAATGTACCATAAAGGAAGCTGAGAAATAACACAGCAAATCTCAATGAAAAATTAACCGAATCTACAGTCGTTCGTCTCCAAAAGCGATCGGTACATTACTATCTACTCTGTGGAATGAAAAATTAACCGAATCTGAGCTTCTACTTTCTTAAGCTGTGCTTTGTAAAATGTTGTCAAATCTGCTACGAATAAAGGATTTATCTTAATAAAATTTAATCAATTTAAAACATTTTTACTAAAAACATACTGTACTTTAATACGATAATCGCTTCGCATGCGTCATATCCGTAGTGATATCACGCCGTGAGAGGCGCAATCGTTGGTTTACAAGCACCATTTAGTTAAATAAATTTTTCTATCTAAATGGAGCGCGAAAAAATATCATGTCCGTTCTGCAAAAAAGAAATTTTAAGAAAAAACTATGATCGCCATTATAATTCTAAAAGTCACGAAAAAAACAAGCAAATTTACGATAATGAACTAAATTATTTAAGACAATGGGCTAGAGAAAATAAAATTGCCGATCACGAAAACATGTTTAATATTGAGAAATTACGTGAATTAAAGAGAAATTTCAAAGTTGAAAAGAAAAATCTCGACCTATTTAATGATGAAAAACTTCATTCAATAGCTGAAAAGTTGGCTATCGGTACTAACGATAAAACCAAGTCTGAAATGATCGAAGAAATTGATAAACACAAATCCGAAAATATCATTGATGTAGAAGTTTTATCCTCAATACACGGTCTTTTCAAGCAATACATTTTAACAAACTTGAACGACAATTCCATGTCAATTTACAAATATCTTTCAATTATGCGGTCAGAAATTAAAAGTTTAATCGAGAAATTTCAAGAAAATGTTAAAAATATGAAGGGCTATCTCTCTTTGGAATGTGAATACGAACGAACTTTAGTGAATGGTGAACCGCAAACATGTCTAATGTATTTTACTATCAAAGCAGACGAAATCTTTGACGTAAACGACTTTATTACTAAGCAATTTAATAAATTAACACATCGAGAACAAACGAATAATCCAAATAAAGGTTCCGGATGGACATTTAAAAGTTGTAAACAACTAGTTTTGAGCCTTAACAAACACGAAATGATGAATGCAGGATCATACATCGATTTACCAAAGAATATCAAAGATAAAAAAGCTTGTATAAATATAAAACATAGAGATGATTTTTGCTTTATTTACTCAATAAGATGTGCTATTGAAAAACCAGAAAGAGACTGTGAACGTGTAAAGCAATACGAAAAATTTGTGAATGACGAAATATTTTCAGATTTTGAGTATCCAATGTCTCTGAAAGATATACAAATATTTGAAAAACGAAGCTACAATTCCAAGTATAAGTATCCAACAATGTCTATCAATGTCTACAGTTTTGATGAAAATATTAACATTGTTCCGTTACAAATTTCTGAAAAATATGACGCTGAAACAAACATTGATTTATTGTATGTTAAACAAGATGATAAATCTCATTATGTTTTGATAACCGATTTAAATAAGCTTGTTTCTTCGCAGTTGTCTAAACATAAAGAAAGAAAATTTTTGTGTAGAAGATGTTTAAGCCATTTTTACAAATCTGGAGATTTAACAGATCACTTAGAAATTTGTAAAAATCATGAAGTTTGTAAGCCAATTATGCCATTTCCAGGTCAAACAACTAAATTTACTAATTATCAAAAGAAATTTAACCATCCGTACGTAATTTATATGGACTTTGAGAGCATATTAGAAAAAATTCCGACATGCAAGAACAATCCACAAAGATCGACTACAACCAAGATTCAGAGGCACATTCCTTATGGTTTTACTCTATATTTAGTGTCGAATGTGACCAATCGCATGTACAAACCGATATGTTATCGTGCCAAAAATGAAGAAGATTTGAAAAACGTCCCGACAAAATTGTTTGAAGAACTCAATAAATTATCGAAATACATAGCGAAAAAATATAATTCTAAGAACATGAAACCTATGAAATTGACAGAAGAAGAAGAAATTTCGTATCAAAATTCAAACGTTTGTCATATCTGTGAATGGTCTGCTTATGATGTTGGGTCAATTCAGTATGGTTTTACTCCTGATAGTTGGAAAGATAAGAGTTATAATAAAGTGAGAGATCATTGTCATTTAACCGGCAAGTTTCGAGGCGCAGCTCATGCATGTTGCAATCTAAATTTGAAATTTCCTCAGAATATTCCCGTTTTCTGCCACAATATGTCAAATTACGATACTCATTTGTACATAAAAGAATTGGCTAAACAATATGGAAATGTTGATTTGATTGCAAAACACCGATGAAAAATATATAAATTATTCTGTAAATTCTGGATATGGCTATGAATTCGAAGGTGATAAGCCAAGAAAATTCATCAAGTTTTCGTTTGTAGACACGTTCAGATTCATGGCCTCGTCTATAGAAAAGTTAGCTAAAAATCTAAAGAGAGAAGACTTCAAACATACAAATCATTTTATACAAGATGGACTGAATGAGATAATAGAAAGACAGCCAAATGACGAAGAAGAAATCTTTAAAATTCTATCTGGAAAAGGCATATTTCCCTATGAATTTATCGACAGTATTGAAAAACTTGATTACACAGAAGAATTGAGAATTCAAGATTTCTATTCACTTTTGACAGACGAGAGCATATCTGAGAAAGATTTTCAACACTACTTAAATGTTTGGAACAAATTAAAAGAGAAAAATCTAGGAAATTACTCTGATTTGTACAACATTCAAGATGTTTTATTGCTTGCTGATATATTCGAAAATTTCAGAAATATTTGTTTGAATTGCTATAAACTCGATCCGGCACACTATCTAACAGCTCCCAGTCTCGCATGGGACGCAATGTTAAAATTAACGAAAATTGAGCTTCAGCTAATTAACGATTATAATATGTATTTGATGATTGAAAAAGGCATTTCGCGGGGGCATTTCTCAGTGTATTAAACGATATGTGAAAGCAAATAACAAATATTTGAAAGATTTCGATAAGACAAAACCAGAAAGCTATCTGTTGTACGTCGATGCAAACAACCTTTATGGGTATGGTCTTATGCAAAAACTGCCGTTTAGTGATATCAAGTGGATGGATCCTAAAACGTATACAAAAGAAGAGTGGAAAGAAACAATTTTGGAACTCACTGGCGACGAAGATTATGGCTATATTCTCGAAGTTGATCTTGGATATCCAACGAATTTACACGAACATCACAAGGATTTACCTCTTGCTCCAGAACATTTTAAAAACAAACTTTGCACAACTCTACTGGATAAAACTGAATACGTTGTTCATTCGAGAAATTTGAAGTTCTATTTGGAACAAGGTATGATTTTGAAACATGTGAATAGAGTTATTGCATTCGATCAAAAGCCTTTTATGAAAGAGTACATTGATTTTAATACTAATATGAGGACCAAAGCTACAAGTGACTTTGAGAAGGATTTTTATAAGCTGATGAACAACTCAGTTTTTGGAAAAAGTATGGAAAATGTGCGAAATAGATGCGATATTAGACTAGGAAATGAAGAATTTTCAATGAAACAAGCTAAGAAAACAAATTTCAAATGCTTTAACATCTTTGACGACAACTGTATAGCGAGTCACATGTTCAAACAAAAGGTTAAATTTAACAAACCGATCTACATAGGATTTTCAGTTCTTGACCTATCAAAATTGCTAATGTACGAGTTTTATTACAACAAATTAAAGAAGTTTGACCCAGATTTGAATCTGTGTTACATGGATACAGACAGTTATTTCCTAGAATTGAAACGAGATCCTTTTAAAATTATTAAAGAAAATATAGATGACTTTGATACAAGTGATTATCCAAAAGATCATGAATGTTTCACTACTAAAAATAAGAAGGTAATAGGGAAATTCAAAGATGAGTTAAATAGCGAAGTTTTAGAAGAATTTTGTGGTTTAAGGTCTAAGATGTACTCGTACAAATATCTAGATAAAAAACCCAGTTAGGTGTAAAGGGATTAAGAGAAGCGTTGTAAATAAAACAATAAATATCGAAAACTTGAAGAGATGTTTGTTCGAAGATAAAGAAGAATTTAGGGAGATGACAGTCATCAAAAGTTATAAACATGAGTTGTACACCGTCACTATAAACAAGTTAGCACTGAACGCTAAAGATGATAAGAGAATTGTCCTAGAAAATAAGATCGATACAGTACCGTATGGCTATGAAGCAAAATCTGATATATTAGACGAATTAAATAAACTTGGAAACTTTGATATGTAAATGGAAGATGATTTAATTCACTGTCACAAGTGTAAAAAGAAAACGAAAAATATAGATTCAAAAATCGTTCAAACTCAAAATGGATTGTATAGAATTGCTGCAAAATGTTCAAAATGTAAGACAAACAAGAGTAAGTTTATAAAGAATCCAAATCCAAAACCTGTTAAGCAAGAATTGAAGACTAAAGATGAGATAGAGATTGAAGCTCGAGAAATTCATGCACCAGTACGAAAAAAGTTTAAAAAGAGAAAAATTATAACATTAGGAATTGACGATTTATGGGCAGCAGATTTAGTTATAATGTCTAACTATTCAGATCAAAATGATGGATTTAAGTATATGTTAAATGTTATTGATACTTTCTCAAAATATGCTTGGTCAAGAGCTATCAAAAGAAAAAACGGCAAGGATATTTCAAAAGCTTTCGAAGATATAGTAAAAGATGCCATAAGGATCAATCACAAACCTCCTAACCTACTTCATACAGATAAGGGTTTAGAGTTTAAAAATAAAGAATTTAACGATGTTTTGAGGAAATACAACATTAAGATTTATCATACTGAAAACGAAGAGAAATCAAGTATTGTAGAGAGATATAACAGAACTCAAAATGAAAGAATGAAGGTTCTTTTTGAGATTAATAAAAACTTTAAATGGATCGATATTCTTCAAGAAATCGTAAAAGAAATATAACGATACTGTTCATAGCACAATCAAAATGAAGCCTAAAGACGTAGATAAAGATGCAGAAAAAGAGTTATTAGAGACCGTTTTCAAGTATGTTCCACCTGAAATTCACACGAAAACTAAATTTAAAGTCAATGATCATGTAAGAATTGTTAGTAAAAAACAAACATTTTCGAACAAATATAAGAACAACTGGTCAAGAGAAATCTTTGTGATTTATCAAATTAATAACACAGATCCTGTAACTTATAGTATAAAAGATTTAAATAATGAAGAAATAACCGGAAAGTTTTATGAATATGAATTGAGAAAGTCAAAGCTATAATTTTTTCTATATAAATGGAGTCTCAAAAGAAATGTACAAAGTGTCAAGAATTTAAAGATTTAAATGAATTTTATAAAGATAAAAATAGGAAAGATGGAATGCATTATAATTGCAAAGATTGTGAAAGGGAATATCATAAAGAATTATATGATAAAATAGAAAAATTAACTTTGGAAGATAAAGAATGTCTTAAATGTAAAGAAACTAAAAAAATTTCAGAGTTTTAATAGTGATCACTATAGTAGAGATAAGAAAGACTCATATTGTAAAGATTGTGTAAAGAAGAATCACCATAGATTATATTATGAAGATACTCAATGTGAATGTGGAAGAACTATAAAATGGTTTTAAAATAATTATCAAAAACATTTACAAACAAAATATCATAATTCAAGAGTTTAACATTTTCATCGTGTAATAATTTTTTCTATATAAATGGAGTCTCAAAAGAAATGTACAAAGTGTCAAGAAGAGAATAGAAAAGACTGTTATTGTAAGGAATTATACGATAAAATGAACAAATTAACTTTAGAAGAGAAAAAGTGTTACTTTTGTAAAGAAATTAAAAATATTTCTGAATTTAATAACTGGCAGTATAGTAAAGATAGAAAAGATGCTTTTTGCAAAGATTGTGCTAAAAAAATTTTCAGCGAAAGTTATAAAAACGAAATGCCTTGTGAATATGAAAAAAAAATTCTACAATGGTTACCTAGTTATGCTAAACATTTACAAACAAAATATAATAAATCGAGAGTTTTTAGTAAAATTTAGAAACATTTTCATCGTGTAATTTAGATATTCTATAAATCAGTCGAGATTCTGCCATATTTGTAGTAAAATGATTTCCGTTGTATAAAATATTCAAAGATTCTTTCATTTGGTTATACAGATTGATAGAATTTGGTTCGTCATCAATGAACAAAATCTCTAATTCAGGATAATTTATTTTTAGATGTTTTAATCGGTTTGGTATTTCTCGTTTCTGAGCTCTGATAACATAATAAGGCCATTCCCACATGTGATTCTTCTTAATTAATACAAAAACATGGTGTTTTTTCTTATCAAAATCTTTACATACCATATCTCTCTTCATTAATTCCATTCGCAATTCTTGATTCTCTATTTTCAATGATTTCATTTCATCTTTAATTTGTAACTGTTTTATTTCATATTTTAACTGCTTATTTTCGTTTTCAAGTTTGTACTCGCCATATTTTCTAATACTCGGTAAAACTTCTTCTAAAACCCAATTTTGAAACGTTTCTGCAATCTTCATTTTAGATTTCAGTATTAAAGAATATATGCCTGGTTCATTGATGAAAATAGTGTCTGGATGTAATTTTTGTAAGAGTCGCGATTCGATACCCTTGTCAGAATCTATGTTTTCAAAGCTTTTTTTGTATTTTTCTTTAACATGATCTATGATAGCTTGTCTCGTATTTTTAAATTCCAATATTTCTGCAACATCTTTAGCCTTAAACCAAAATTCATTATTTTCGTCAACAATTGTAAAGATATGTTTGCTTTTAAATCTAAGTTGATTATTGAGTAGGTCTACAACTGACTCCATTTAGATAGAAAAGAAATTTAACTAGTAATTTTTATTTCAGTATAAAGTCCAGATTCATTGATAAAAACAGGGTCAGGATGAAGATTGTTAAGGGGCCATTCGAATAGCCCCTTGTTTTTTAAGTAAAAATATTGAATTTTGTCATCATCATCAACTCATTTTTATTCCTTTTTCAATCTTAAATATATTGTTGTTTTACTGTCATTATTTAATAAATTTCCCTCAGAGTCTTGAATAGTCAGAACGATTTTTTGAATTCTTTTAATATTTTTTCTAATTGGAATATAATCGATTTCATTCGGTTTTTCACTGATTTTTGATCCATAAGCAACATTTGGGAAAAAAGTGTACAAAATTTCAGATTCTTTGTGTAAATGTTCGGTATGATTTTCAAAACTAGGTTCAACGAGATTGCAGTGCACTTCAATTACATCGAACGGTCTAAATTTTGGCGTTTTATTTCCTAAATATACCTGATTTGGCTCAATAGTTTCTTGAACAAACCCTAACAAATCTACAATAATTGCTGAAAAACATTATTCTTACTGGTGATTTTATTTGAATTTTATTAGAGAGATAATTTTTTTGCATTTCAAACTTGTTTTCGTCAAAGTTTAAAGATTTATCTGATTGTTTGAATGTTTTCAGATAATTTTTAAGGGAATTTTTTTATTTGATCGAAAGTATAATATCCTTTGTTTAAACCATAATATTTTGTTATGTTCTTCTCACTAAATCCTATACAATAAGGAGAACTTTCACTAATATTTATTACAAAATTGTCAGAATAAAAACCGCTTAAACCGATAAAATAATTTGATTCTTCCTCTAAGTGTATAGGATGTTCCAAGTTTAAAACTAATTTAGAGCTTTCTGAAGTCAACTTGAACAGCTTCATTTTCGCAAGCGTTGCTTCAAGATGAAAATCTTCTATTTAAATGGAGAAATTTTTAAAGCAAAAAGATCAGATAAAACTTCAAACGTTTGAAGAAAATAAGAAAGATCAACCAATCAGATTGTTAATTGTTGGTTCAAGTGGATGTGGAAAAACAACTTTATTATTGAATTTTATCTACAATAGGTTGATTCCTTATTCCAATTTGTATGTTTTTAGTAAATCTTTAGAACAAGACGCCTATAAAAAATTACAAGAAAGATTTGAAAATATTGAGAAGAACTTAAGTAAGAAAATATCATATTTTTATAATGCTTCCGAGGACATAGTTCCGTTAAGCGAATGTAAACCGAATTCTTTAATCGTTTTTGATGATTGTATTTTGGAAAATCAAGACGTTATCAAGGAATATTTCGTAATGTCTCGTCACAAAAATATCTCTTGTATCTATCTTTCTCAATGCTTTTCAAAGGTTGATAAACAAGTTATAAGAAATAATTTGAATATGTTGTGTGTTTTTAAGCAAGACGATCACTATTCGAGAAAAATTTACAACAATTATGTGGGATCTGATATGAGTTTTAACCACTTTAATGAATTATGTGATAAAATTTGGAAAGAAGACTACGGATTTTTAACTATTAATCTAACTTTGAAGCCTAAAAATGGTAAATATTTGAATAAATTTTCCAATATAAACGTGTGATAATCTAGTTGTTTTCATGTTTTTACGTTCACGTTTACGTTTCGTGTTCTCGTTTTTACGTTCCACGTTCACGTTCCACGTTCACGTTCATGTTTCACGTTCGTGTTTACGTTTCACGTTCATGTTTTACGTTCGTGTTTCACGTTCGTGTTTCACGTTCGTGTTTCACGTTCATGTTTCACGTTCGTGTTTACGTTTCACGTTCATGTTTTACGATCGTGTTTCACGTTCGTGTTTCACGTTCGTGTTTCACGTTCCACGTTCGTGTTTCACGTTCCACGTTCACGTTTTACGTTCCGTGTTCACGTTTCGTGTTCACGTTTTACGTTCCACGTTTAAAATTTTCCTAAATAAATGGCGAACGTAACTTCAGAAGAAGCAAAAAAACTTGATCAAATAGAAAAGAAATTAATCAAAGAATTTAAAGAACAGATTCGAATTGATGAAAAAGAACAAGAATTTATTCAAAAAATTAATCAACCTGTAACATCTGCAATAAAAAATGTTGAGGGCAAAATTGAAAATGTTTTAAGCGATAATCAAAATTTGATGAATTTGGTTCCAGTTGTACGACAATTTGCTGATATTTCGATACCAGAATCTGAGTTTGAATTGCCAAAATTACCATCTTCAACACCATTTAGACCTCGAATCATTGAAGACTCTACCATAGTTGAACCAATAAGTCCTGGAACAACGGATATAATAATTGGTGAAATTGGTAAAAAATTTCTTCCTAGAGCAAAGGATGATAAATTTGGTTTGTATTGGGACAGAAAAAAGAAAAGTTTTATGATTGGAAATTTGCCCGTGAATTTTGAGCATAATGATATCATTATTAATGAAAAAACATATGAAGGAACTCAAGGTTTATGGAGATTATTAACAGGCACTGATGTTCCAAAAGACGGTTTATATTCTGAAGAAGACTTGAAAAAGTATACTGAAATTTTATGGAAATCTGATTCAATTTACAAAAATAATGATCCATCAACTAAGAAACCAAAGTCAAGTAAAGGTAAAAAATATCTCAATTTGATTAAACCAATTTGGGAAAAAACGAATCGAAGGATCAGGTGTGAGAAAATACAATGATAATAAGATTGAGTACAGATATATCGACGATTTGACAAAACTCGATGGAATTATTAATTATATTTATGCTCAAGAAAAGGCTGGAAACAACAATTTTTTTGAACGAAAAGAAAGCGATTAAAGATTTTATTTCGAACAAACTTGATGAAATGATTGAAAAACCTGATGGAATTAAATATTTAAAACGAGTTTTGCCGGCAATAAGTTCATCTATGATTGAGGGTAGCGGACTTTTGAATGATTTTATCAACAATTTACCTTTTGAATTACACGTACCAACTTATCAGTATCTGGGGCCTGGCACAAATCTCGAAAAAAAAGACTAAAAAGAGGAGATCCTGGTATAAATAAATTAGATCAAGCTGCTATGGAACACGATATTTTTTATGCAAAACATAGAGACACAAATTCCAGACATATCGCAGATTAAAGTTTTGCAAGATAAGGCAATGGATAGATTTTTATCAAAAGATGCTAGTTTAGGTGAAAGATTTGTTGCGCTTCCAACAGCTGGAGCAATGTTTTTGAAGAGAAAAACTAGGAATGGGAATCGAAGAGAACTTGAAAATTTTAACTATATAAATGGAGGTGAATGTAAATTTCAGCAAAAATCAGAAAGAAAAAAATAAAATCCGCTTTTAAGAAGAAAATACCCGTTAGTATTCAATTTTAAAATAGATCAACTAAAAAATGGCGAAAGATAAGATATTTTTAACAAATAGACAATACAATAAACTCGAAAAACATAAGAAAAAAAATAAAGGAACCAGAATAGAATTTTCTTATAATCAGTTTGAAAGAACTCAAAAAATGGTGGACTTTTTGAAAGATTTATTAGATTTTGGAGAAAATATTCCAGTTGTTAAAAAATGTTGTTCCTTATGTTCGTAAAGCTGCTCCAATCGTTAAAAAGGATGTGATTCCTATTGTTCGAAACATTTTAAATTGGTTAGATAAAGAGTTGGAAGATGTTACAGGATCTGGATTAGATGAAAAAAACTTTGAATTACGTGAAATCAAACATTGAAAAAAAAATTTAAACCTTTAACATTCGGGGAATTGGAAGAAATCTGCAAAAATATTAAACATTTTAGAGGAATCTTTATGAGAGATACATTACCTGAAAAAGTTAAGAAATTTGAATGTGGAATTGTGAATTTAGACTCGATTATGGGGAAGTGGAAACACATTGGATTTGTTATTATAAAAAATGATAAGAATGCCTGTTATTTTGATTCGTATGGAAGAATTGAGGACAAACCGCCGATAGAATTGATCAAATATTTGAAAAAATCAAGCGTCTACTACAATGATTCTCAGATTCAAGATTATAAAGATCCCCCAATTTGTGGTCATTTATGTGTTTTTGTGTTGAATGAACTGAGTAATGGTAAAGATTTTAAAGAAGTTGTTAACAAATTATTGCTTAATAAATATGGATTCACAAAATATTTTTGACGTATTTGGAACACAAAATTATTCAAAATGTAGATAATAGTTTGAATTTTGATAGTTTTGAGAAATGAGTTTGATAACAAGTTAGAAAATGTATTACAAAACCTTCCAGATTCAGATATGTTTGCTGTCGAGATTGAAGATTTTAAAGCAGAATATGATAACAAACTTGCAAATTTTCATGAGTTCAAATGAAGTTGCTGATAAAATAAAAACATTGGAAAAAGAAGTTGATGATGGTGTAAAAAAATTATTTACCAATTTAATGTCTCATATCGAAAAAGCTGATGAAATTACTGAAGCGATCAAAGTTGAAAAGAATTATGTTAGTTTGGCTAATAAAAAAAGAATTGTCGGTGTTCGACCTGGTATTGACAAACATGATGTTGTTGTTAAAGAACAAATTTTAAAACCTCTAAAATTATCAGAAAACATCGATATTGTTGATTTACATGATCCGAATGTTAAAAATGCCTTTAGATTTTAAAGGAAAAAGAATTAGCGGTGTTAGTAAAGGAATTAATCCATTTGATGTTGTTGTAATGATTCAATTAGAAGATCCTATTAAAATGTTTAATGAACTAAAACAAAATTATGAGAATCATAAACAGCATGTTAAAGATTTTACAACAGAAGTCTATGAAAAACTTGAAGAAAGAAGTAAAAGATCTATAGAAAATTGTGATGAAAAAATTTACAAATTTTGAGGAAAATTTCAATCTATATAAAGGCGATCTTTATGGAAAAAATAACAAACTTTTTGGAAGATTTCGCTAAATTTCAAGAGGGTTTTAATGAAACCGATAGAAAAAATGGTGAAGTTTTTAAAAGAGTAGTTACTAATCAATCTTTACTTCATGATAAATTAATTAAACTAGAAGAAAACTTTGGCGAAATTAATGAAAAAGTTATAAAAAATAAGCAGTCTTTTGATAAGTTTAGTTTAGATGCCACAAAAACTTTTGAGAATATTGATCATAAACTCGTTGAATACAACGATTTATATCTCGATAAAGTAAATAAACTAGAAGAAAACTTTAATAAATTTAAAGAAGATGTTAATAAAACTTTTGAAAATATTTGATAACAGATTTAATGGATTAGGCGGCTATGATGACTAATTTTCCTTATATAAATGGCGCTCACATATTGTGTGAGATGTAAAGAAAAAACTGCAACAAATGATATAAAATATTACGCAAATATCAATGGAGTTAAGAGAATTTCTGGAAAATGTGCTGAATGTAACGCAAAAAAGAGCCAATTTATAAAAACTTGATTTTGAAATTTTTTCTTAATAAATAGAGATGGCGGGACATTACAGTGCTTTCGATCTTTTTATCATGCAACACGAAAGAGATTTGAAAAAAGAACATTGGGATGACATTTCTCAAAAATATGAATTATCCGAAGGATATGATGAGATTATACGTAAACAAATTGAATTGGTATAACATTGCTAAATATCAAACTCTGTCCCCAGAGTTCATTCAAGAAAATATACATTATCAATTAAAAGATCATATGTCTGTTCTTTGCCTCTATCAACACTTGAGTATAAAGTTTTTGGATGAAAATAAAGATACAGTTGATTGGAATAATATTATAGATAGCGGTTACTATCCTGTGCAAATTTTATTGAAATATGTGGCCGAAATTGCAAAATTTAAGGAAGAGAATCCTGAATATGACGAAGTAGATCATTAAAAATGACTCTAATCTTTATAATTATTTTTACTAAAATTTGTATCTTTTCTTATAAAAACGTACATTAGATCGATGAAAAAATGATATCTTTCTTATACATGATGTTTAAAATTTCTAAATTTTCTCTTATTAAATGGCGGACTACAGAAAATATGTTAGTGATATTGAAAGGGCGGAGTTTAAAAATTTCTATCCAATTAGTAAACAACATTTGAATGAACCGAATAAAAGAACTGAGTTTAATATTGATTTTGGAGATAACTTTTGCTCGTCTAACTTCCAGTTTTATATTTCTGGAACTTTAACAAAACAAGATGGTCAAGCATATCTTGGAACTGATAATGTTAGATTAATCGATAATTTTTATACCGTTTTTTATTTTCTAAGATTGAAGTAAGAAAACACAATAAATTGATAGAAGAAGTCGAAAACTGTGGTCAATTAAGCACTATTAAAGGAAACTATTTCGTATTCAAAAAGTGATGTTATTTCTCAAAACTTCTAATGGCTTTGAATCAGATTTTAAATTTGGTGTTTTTGAAGCAGCTGGGAAATTTATCTCATTTTGGATTAGGATTTTTGAAAATGTTTACTATTCCGATCTATAAAGGAGGATTTTATCTAAGTTTTATAAGAGCAGAAGACGATGATGCGATTCTGAAGACTGCAACTGGAAATGTTATGCCTGTTGATGGAAAAATAACAATTACAGATTTTTTTATTAGAAGTTCCAATGATTGATTATAAAATCACGAGTAAAAATAAGGTTGATTGATGAAATTACAAAAAGTCAAAACATTATGTTTAATTTTCTAGATTGGCAGTGTATTGAACAAAAAGGTATTTCCGGAACAACTTATTCGTTCGATATTACAAAACATTTATAGAAATATCTTCAATCCCAAGTTCCGTTATTATAGGTTTTCAAAACAGGTAGACAGAATAATCAAGAAAAAAATCCTTCAAAGTTTGATAGTTTGGATGTAAAAAATATCAGAGTAAAATTGAACGGTTCTTATTATCCAGATGAATTACAAAATTTTAAACATTTCCGGAGGTCCTTTTCAGAATCATGTATCAGATGTATCAAGATTTTAAGAAAGTTTACTGTAATAATAAGGAAATGTATTACAATCCTAAAGAATTTTTAGCGAATAGACCTATTTTATGTCATTGATACAACAAAGAGTTTGACAAATATTTCTGGTTCAAAGAAACGATATAATTATCAATATGGATTTTTCAAAAAGCTGTTACAAACGCGATTTGTTATGTTGTTGTTGTCTCTGAGAAATTTTTAGCCTATGATGTGATTAAGAACGATATTAGAGAAATTCAGTAAAAATCGCGTTATTCGTCGGATAGTTTTAAAACTTTACAGAATTGTTAAAGACATTGATAAAAAGTTTACATTTTAAATTGCATTAAAAAATTTTGAAAAATAGGGATGATATTAGGAAAAAAAACTATTTCAAGGTCATGGACCGGAAGTGGTGATTTTAAAAAATACTTTAATATTTACTGATCCTATATACCAAATTTCATCAAAAAAGCTCCAATAGTTCTCGAGATATAAGAGTTTAAAGATAAGGGATGATTGGGGTAGATTTTGAAAATTTTGTTATTTTCATGAAATTTTAAAGTTGAACTCGCTTGTTTTTGAAGTTTCAGATTTTTCCGATAAAATTTTTTATTTTTCTTTGAATATTAAGAAATAGGGGATGATTTCACCCTTATGGATAAGTTAAGTCGAAAGAGTTAAGTATTTACTATATGATGTACCAAATTTCATTAAAATCGGTTGAGTGGTTTTTGAACAACAAGGTTTGAAAGAAATATTGATATATACTTATTTAATATACATTTGGAAACTATAACAGTTCTAGGGAATTGAGACATTTCATTTTAACATGTTGGTAACACTACATCTCGTCTTCATCTCTTGCTGGGTGTTGGCCACGTATAGCTAGCCATGTGTGATCCTCCTCTATTTTAACGAAATTTAACAAGATATATCATTATTTAGAAGATTCTAATGTATTTGCAAGTTGAAGAAAGAAGATATGGACTTTATATGAAGTAAGAAGATTGTGTGATGTTCTGTGTTTCTTGTTAAAAGTGAAGTGAAGTGTTCCACTGGGCGTTGCCATTCATAGTGTTATTATATTTTATAAGTTACTTTTATATTTGGGACTCGAAGAAAGACGTTACAAGAAGATTGTGAATTTGTGTAGACATTCTAAACTGTGATAAAACATTGTGTGAAAATAGTGATGTAAAGTGTTCATTTGTAATACAGAATTAAGTGTTTTTACAGTGATTTCATTGTCTCACACGGCGTGAGAAAAAAGCAAGGTCATTGTTTGTTGTCACTACTGTCCTTGTACCACACACGGCGTGTGCAAAGCAAGGTCAAGCGTTAGTGACACAAACGCCTCTCACATGTTTCAATAAAATGAGATTCGAGGTCAAGCGTTAGTGGTACAAACGCTCACAGCAGACGTCACAAATCTACAGTTGATTGAAATAAAATATATGATACCTTTTCTTCTTCTCCCATTCCCAATTTCTTAGAAGTTAAGTAGATATCGCAAAAACACGCACACTAACAACACTCATTTTGTATGTCTTTCATTATATCGTATTGAATTGCTGAATGACAAACGTTTCTCTTTTCTTCGTCAGAATCACACACACACAATATATCTGTTTCGTAAATGTTTTTTCCATATAATTTATCCCAATCTACAACAAAAGCGTGATCTCTTATAAATTCCTTTGATAAATCTTGTTGTTTACAAAGACTTGTTAAAAAACTAGCTGTATGCATATTCCTTGGCCAGTATGGATATTGTCTTCTCAACATTTCAACAAATAAACAATGAAATTTAGCATAAAAGCGATGAAAAATGTCAGATTGTTGGTGTTTTAGTTTATTTTGTAAAAAATCGGAATATTTTTTCTTATTTTTCTGTTATTTAATTTAAAATCTCCTATTACATTTAACATATTTTATACTATCTAAGTTGTCTGTAATAAATTGCATTGAACACTTTTTAGTACTTAAAAGTTCTCTGAATTCGTTTTCATTTAAGGATTCGTTTTTCACTTAAGGAAAAATATCAACATTTGTTTAACATATTTAGGTAATTCAAAGAAGTCTTTATAAACTATTTCCTGTGGTAAGTTCTTTAAATGCTAGAAACTGAAGTGATTTTGGAGAGTTCATGTTGTTTGGTGACTATTTAGTAGAAAAGTTTTTTATTTAAGAAAAAATAATTTGCTAAATTCATATTATTCTCTTTCATTCCCTCTAAAACTTCAAAAATATACTCTTTCGCTGATGAAAAATCTCGATTTCTCCCGTAATAATCTTTATAATCGTACACATAATATCCTAAATAGTTGTACAATAGAATGAAATTATTTCTATTTATCTCTGTTGTAGAAATGTAAACACAAACATTTGCGCTGAAAAATTTATATCTCGGCAGACTTAGTTCCATAATCTCCATTTATAAAAAAATCTTTTTGTTTAAATGGAAGAGTATAATGCCAACTGTTACAAGTGTTCTAATAGAGGAGAAATTATCGATAAAAGATATTTAGTTTGTAGAGGTTGTAATTTAATTTTGTTAGAAAGACCTAAACCTAAGAAATTTCGAAATAAATTAACACATTTGAATAACCTGCTTACAAAATTGCAATATGGAGACAAGAAGCAAACAAAATTTGTTACAGAATTTAGAAAACAGAATAAAAATTTTTACTTATCTCTTGGAACCATTGACAAAATTATTTTCCTTTTCAAAGAATACATTAGGTTTGTTGGTTTAAATACACACGTTTATTATGAAAAGATATTACCTGTATTTTTTTATTATCTAGATGTTGAATTTGTTTATGATTTTGAACCAGAAATCCTCGATGATTTTATAGTACATTTGGAGAAATTAAACGAAGAACCTCTTGAAAAGAATGCGGTTTTACTCACATTCTCCCCGACTTCTCGAGTGATTGTTAGCAAATTTCATTTTTTCCGTCTTTAAATTTTTTCTATTTAAATGGAGTTCTTGAAGGAGTTAAAATGATATTGGAGAATGTAAATTCAAAGAGTATAAGAAGTTAAATGAATTGGAAGAAAGGAAGAAACATAGAATCTTGAATTTGGAGAAAATGAAGGATAAATTCGGGTTTACAATAATTGCCGAGTTGGAAGATTGTAAAGTACACTTACCGAACAGATTTTTGACTGTTTTGGATGAGAAAAAGATTAAAGAATTAAACAAAAATGAAAAAATTATACTTGGTTGTTACTGGAAAGAAGGACTATTAAAGATAAAGAAATTATAACAATTAACTTTGTAGAATAAAGTCTTAACTCTAAAACTTGCAGTCCCTCCCCACGTCATAGTACTGTTTTGATAACCATAGTTGGTGTCTTTCTTCATAGGAATCACATGGAATATTATCTACAGTAATACCTTTTGTTTCACACAAAATGTGGCTATATTCTATAAGAAAAATTCTATAATGCTCTTTAATGAATTGTGTTGATAAATCTTGATACTCACAAAAATTCCTAAGAAATTTCATCAATTAAGTCTTGATTATCTTGAAAAGAACGTATAATATGGGAAAAATGTCATAAAAAAACGATGAAAACTCTCTGTTTGTTTATTTTTTACTTTCTTTTCAATATCTTTCGTAATTATATTAAATATATAATCCCTTATTTTTTTCGTTTTTTGTGTGTACACGTGTGCAGTTTTCGTTCTTTCTGCAAAAGACTCTACAAGTTCTTTTAATTCTGTTTCATTTAAAGACGGTATCAACTGTTGTTGAGAATAAACCGGCAATTCACTGAATTCATCTTTGTTGCACTGTTTTTAATGCTAGAAACTGAAGAGAGCTTGGTGAGTTCATGTTGTTTATTTAGTAGAAAAGTTTTTTTATTAAAGTACAGTATGTTTTTTAGTAAAAATGTTTTAAATTGATTAAATTTTATTAAGATAAATCCTTTATTCGTAGCAGATTTGACAACATTTTACAAAGCACGCTTAAGAAAGTAGAAGCTCAGATTCGGTTAATTTTTCATTCCACAGAGTAGATAGTAATGTACCGATCGCTTTTGGAGACGAACGACTGTAGATTCGGTTAATTTTTCATTGAGATTTGCTGTGTTATTTCTCAGCTTCCTTTATGGTACATTGAACAGTATTTTACATTGCTTTTCGGTCGGCTCCGAAAGTGCGCCAGGAACCCCATATTACTATCTACTCATACATATATATATATATATATCCACACCCAAACGCCTTTCATTGAATTACATTATCACCTCCTGGAACAAGTTACCTTGAATAGGTCTATACATTTACACTTGTATTTTGAGTAGTCACAAAACGACTTTGTGACATAATTGTAAATAAACTCCCCTCCAAAAAACTCCAATTAGGATTTGAAGAATCCGTCTTCCAGAAAGTTCATCCTTAACTGTTAAATGTTCCCAAGCAAACCTGAACCATTCAAATAAATCCACTTGCATTCATTTCCCATCCCAGGGGTTTTAAATCGGTTTCAGTATAGTTATTTCCTTACAGTAACTTTCTAAACTGTTTATAAAATAAAAAAAACGCATACAAAGAGTGTAAAATGTACCCCTAACTATTTAACTGTAATACCGCTAAAATGTGTAACACTATTTGCGTGGGAATGGAGCATTTATAAATTGGTACACAATTATTCTCTGTATTCGCCCAAGGCTGTTTTAAAAATAGATATAGCCAATTATTACATGAAAAAAGATATCGTTCAAAGTGTGAGTTATGAAAGGCTAGTTCGAGCCAGTGGCCGTTTGGGTAATAATGCGGTCATCAAGCTTGGTTTTAACACATATTGTAAAATATTTATCTCAGCAGGTACATTTGCTGAGTAATCCTGTTTCTCATTAAGAACAAGCTCTTAAGTGAAAGTACTGTTCACTCTAGTTGAAATTCCGGGGAGGAGGGAGGATAAGTTAATGGTGAGTAAGTTTATGACAGGCCAGTCCTCTGTTGTAATAATGCGGTCATCGAGCTCAGCAGTTATGTTCACTTTAAAATATTTACAGTATCTCAGCAGGTACATTTGATGAACAATTCTGTTCTCATTAAGAAACGCTGTTGTTATTAAACCAATTACTTAAAACAATAAATAAGGTTCTGAATTATCTGGAATTGTTATAACCATATTTCATAGTTTCCAAATTTATCAACCGAACAAAAATTTTGACTTTTAGATTATAATAATTTATAATAGAACCAAAGACCTTAAAGTAATGATAATGTTGCAGCACGGATAAGAACTTTTTAACATTTACTTAGTCCGTATATTATAGTTTTTACTTAGTCCGTATATTATAGTTTAATTTACACAAAGTTGTTGTACAATAATAGTAATAATTTACTGATGATATTAAAATTTAATTTGTATCTAGATTGTTAATAACACAAAGATTTAACAAAAATCATTCGCATTCAAGACCACCATGTACTTTGTCTCTAAAACCTCGAATAACTGAGTTATGAGTTTAAGAAAATATCAACAGAAAAAATGTCGTGTCATGTTGGCCAATGAACGTTGGCAAGATGCCTACAAGATCAATGTTTGAACTTGTTTCAGCATTTATTTCTCCAGCTCTAGTGCTCTTATGAGATTTACACGTAATTGACATGTCGTAAACCTTTCTAGATAGAGAAAAAAATATTCACAACAAAAGGAATTGATTGTGGAAACATTTCAAAATTTTTATTCAAGTCCATAAGTAACTTTTTAATATTTAAACAGCCGCTATATTTGAACGAAAATTGTATACCAAGCTATCTAACGAACTAAGCTGATATATTTATAACATCAATTTTTGTACCAGTTTTAAAACTTATTTGAGCTTTTTGGGTGCAGTTATCGTATTCACAATCCGTGTTGTTACCTGGAAATTTTTCCTTAAATGCTACAACGAGGCCAGTGTTGCAATAGTATGATTATGCTTAAAAAATCGACCTAAAATAAATATGTAGTCTTCCATAACCCTTTGGTCGTTATAATTTAGACGTGAGGTAAGCAGTTCCAATTTTTCGATCGATACGCGTGAAAAACTTTGTTTACTCTTAAACAGCAGATTTTTTCAAATCCTGCTTAAAATATTTTAAGATATAAAAGCCAATTTCGGTTGCATTTTATTGTTCACCAATGTACAATGCAAATATATAAGGTCGAGTATTTTTTAAACTAAATTCTGCCAATCTTCTTAGAGATTTTGTATTACATATTTTAGTTTATTAAAACATTTTGTTAATTATTCATATTTATGTATAATTATCTTTGCTTACCAGAATGTGAAATTATCTAAAGATATTTATATAATAAGTATGCTGTAAAGAGCATAGAACACTGACTGTTGAATAGTAAATAATTTTAAACAATACTAACGTATATATCAAGCAAGAATTTTTACCTCTTTTTTAAACACAAAACTCATGTCAATATCTACGTCATGGATTAAAACTTTTATAGTCAATTCTTGTAACTTCTGTTCCCTTGTACATAATCAGCTATTCAGACTTCTCCAGTTGATAACATTTAAAGTTCTATGAACACGTACAATCAAGTACAAATAAAACTTAAAACGTATTTTATGTTACTCAAGACTCAGGAATATATTCACTAACAGTCGATATAACGGTCACGTCGCCCATTTATCATTGAAGTGACGGAAGTAATAGCGGGTTATAGGTGAGGCGGGAAATATCCTTTAACAATAACTCAGTTTTTAATGTGTTTTTAACCATATTGTTTAAATTAATATTTACCTTAAGGTATAAGACATTAAGGTAGCCTATAATCATTAATTATATTTTACAACAAGCAATATTAAAAATTAAAAATACATCTCAAACACAAGTCCTAAAAACATTTAAAAACCTAACCTTAAAATACACGGTAAAATAACAAAAAAATCCGCTTGAAGTGGCAAGTGAGTTTAATAACTTTTTCTCTACGGTTGCTGGGCCGGACCCATGTTTTAGTGGGAACAGCACCCGAGAGTACTCATTTATGGGACCGGTCTCGTCCATGGTCCTGTCTCCTGTGAGCGAGGCGGAGTTGGTCCGTGTGGTGCGGGAGCTGAAGCCGAAAAAGTCTGGTGACATCAATGGGATGTGTGTGGTTACTTAAGCACTGCTTTTAAGCAACATTTCAGTACCACTCACAAAATTGATTAACCTGTCGTTCGCCCAAGGCGTTTTTCCCGTTCCACTTTGAAGACAGCAAAAGTCATTCCAATTTTTTAAAAAGGACGATCCTTATGCCGCAAGTAACTATCGTCCAATTTCCATTCTTCCGGTCCTCAGCAAAATTTTTGAAAAAGCCTTCCTTCGGCGATTAGGAGATTTCTTCAATCGCTTTGAAGTTATTTGTAATGAACAATTTGGATTTAGAAAAAAACAAATCGACTATTGATGCTGGCACGAGTCTCATTGATTCTGTTGTGGATGGTTTGGAGAGGCGGGAAACATGTGCTTAGCATATTTCTCGTCCTCTCAAAGGCCTTTGACTGTTGTGCATCATGAAATACTGTTGCACCAGTTATGGTCAAGCGGTGTTCGTGGTTTGCCTCACAAATGGCTCTCGCCATACCTAAATGATAGAGAACAGTGTGTGGCAGATCCCGAATACCCTCTCAGGAAAAAATTAAAATGCCCTATGGAGTCCCACAGGGTTCATCAAATCCATAATGGAAAGATGATTCCAGTATGCTGACGATACGACTCTCTGCATTAGGTCAAAAACCAAACCAGATCTTGAAATCAAAGCCTTTGAAGAACTCAACTCATGCATTGATAATTTTTTCAATATCAATTTGAAAACAAATTGTTCTAAAACAAGCGTGATTAATTTCTGTTTTCGGCAACATGAAAACGAAATCCGACCAATTGTGATGGTGGATGAAACCATAATAAAAGAAGAAGAATCCACCAAGTTTCTTGGGATGCACCTTGATCGAGGGCTGACATGGGACGATCACATTGAGAGTCTTACGCAATTTGGCAAAATTCTGTTCATTGGATATTCTGAAGACAGCTTACTTTGGCCTAATACGTCCACATTTAGCTTATGGTCTAAGATTGTGGGGTGGCTGTTCTAGATACAAATTTAATAGAGTGTTTAGAATGCAAAAGAAAGCTGTCAGAATCATTTACAAATTAAATCAGAGAGAGTCGTGTAAATTAGCCTTCGGGGAGCTTGGATTACTCACTTTGCCTAGCCTCTACATTCTCGACGTCGTGCTATACTGCCGATTCAAGTGCGTCTCACTTCGGGGTAGCGACGTACACCAATACGGAACTAGAGGCCGGGACAACTTTCGTATGGCACAGCACAGAACTACTGTTTTTTGAACGCTTGCCATCTCAGGTTGGTGTGAGGCTAATCAATAGGCTCCCTGAAGAGATCAAACGCGTCAATAACCACAAACAATTTAAATCTCGATTAAAACACTTCTTAGTGTTCAAAGCATTTTACTCAGTTGACGAGTTTGCGATGGGTCACTAGGATAGTCTTCACTAACATTAAAAAAAATTCTGATATCCTAGAAAATTTGGCCACTATCGAGAAAACGGCGGCAGGTGGCACATAACCCAAAAAGTAATTTTTATTTTAAAATTTACTTATCTATTATTTTTACTTAGAATTAAAATTAATTGTGTTAGTTATTAGATTAGGACTTTTATTTATATATGACGCTTTGCAATGCAATTATTGTTAATTGTTTCCTGCAATAAAGAATATTATTATTATTATTATATTCATTTTTAAAATAATTACATATATTTTATTAAAAGTAACGGCTATAAAAGTAGCCTTACTAACTTTTAAATTGAAATACCGTTAAAATATTAATAATCTATATACGCATAATTAAATAATTAACTAGTTTACGTCGAAATTGTGAAATATTAAAGTACTACCCTTTTTAACATTGTCAGCATGAAAGGAGACTAAGATTTATTGTAAGCAATGTTTTACATCGATCGAACTACCCGAAACAATTAGGTCCACAGACGAAACCATAGAGGAGGACAGAGAGATAGGATCCCCTACATCAAGTTATGATGATCGTGAATAATTTGAACAAATAGCGAGCGCCACATTGTCAGCTATGGGGTTTATCCATATTTCTATTACTTCTTCATTTCAGTTTTAATGTTTACTACTAGTTTTTTACAATTTTAATTTTGAAAATCATTGACGCTATTAGCATACTTTGTTTAAATGGCATGCCATTCAAACCATGATAAGTGATAGTCACTGAAAATATATTTCCAATCTCTTGATCCATTTTTAGATGTAAGTTTAAAGATGGAGCTCTAGAGTCGGAGGGTGTGAAACTGTTTTTATAAATACCTCTGAAAATATCATAAATTTCTCTCCAATATTTCATGATATTTCATTTAATATCCATTTAAGCTATAAGCTATTTCATTGGCAATAGAACATTTTTAAGCTAGTGTAGAAATCCTTAGTCTAAATGGAGACTAAAGGATTTCATTTATACAACTAGCTTTTAATTTAACAAAAATATGATATAATAAAATGATTGTATTGTCTGTAATTGATTAAACTTCCAACAAAGTCAAACAAAGACAAAGGAAAGCCTCTGCACTTAGCGTGACAATTATAAAGTGTAACCGACTTTGACAGATTAATAACAAAAATACTATCTCTTGTTTAAATGTGTTTAAATTATTACTCTTGAGTTTGACACATTTACCATGACTGTGTTTTGATTCTTAATACATAAAACAGTCGTACATGTGCACAGCCTTGAATGATGCTAGAAGAAAAATTATTCATTCAAAAAGGGAACTAAAATCAAAGCAGTTAATACGTTGGATTGGAATTAGAATCAGGTAACAGAATCTTTACTGAGAGTCATTTATCTTTGAATTAAAATAATGTCTTTCGTTCGTAAAAGCCCCACTTATTCTTTAATTTTTGTAATAAATATGTTCGTTACAATTAAGTAAAATAATCCTCATATTCGTGTATAAAGTTTTTTTAACTTCCAATTAATTTAATATTCTAATAGACAATTAAAATTAACTGAAATTATCAACACTTCAGTCATAATGAGATGCTTGATATTTTACGGTATCACTAGTTATGGATATTAAAACTTTCCTCGGTCTATAATTTGTGGTATTTTTATAATTAAACACTCCAAGAACTCGAATTATATTTTTAATGATTTTTAAAACTGTTATTATTCTTACAAGGAATTAACAATACATATTTAATAAATTGTGTAAAATTTGAAAATGAACTGGCTGGAGCCTTAAGAAATCACAAATTATCCATAAAAATAAAGCTACGTGGTCAACAATAACGGAGAAATGGAGCAGAAAGATATTGAATCCATCGAAGAAATATCTGAGAATACATTATTTGTACGTTACACTTCTCGATATCTGTGGCACAAATGTAATGATTTTTACTTACATTGTTATGAATATCACTATATAATATTCTGCTCCCATTCAGTATTTGAACAATACATCTTTAAAAACGCGTATTATGTATTAGAAAGATATTTGATTAATATATCTAAAAATATTTGTTGAATCCAGAATGTTAAATACGTAAACACGAGCTGGGAAATGATCACCCTGTCAATTGGTGGAATTTTCATTAATAATTGAGCTACCGCAATTGATTTAATAGGAACAGTTCCACTCTTCAACTTGGATTTCGGTCACAAACAGATAGTAATTGCTTGTTTACTTTAGTTACTTGTTTTCGTGATATAACTTATGTTTATTATCAACTCAACCTCTTTTGGGCTCTTTATTGGTCTTGACTATCTATTTCGTTGCTGTTTTTAAGTAACAGTAAACTTAAAAACACAGTATACTTTATAACTACTTAAGTAAACGGATTATAAAACTTAAGCTCTGTGGCAGTTACCGGAAGTAAAGTCGCTCTTTACTGCCGCCATGGTTTCCTGTATTCCCGAGAGAGCAGTGTCCGCTAAGAGCGGTTTCCGGCACATAACAAGCCCCACGAGCCTGTAAAGTTAGACTTTGTAGCCTCTGAGAAGCTGTCTTTATTTGACGGGACTTAAAAGGAAACAATCTTCCCTTATGATTTTCACCTTAAAACATACTGTCGTATTGCATAGAAATTTGTTCAAATCCAGTACAATAATGCCAAATACTAATAAGCAAAGTTCGTAGATAATACTGAAACAGCCGTACAGCTATTTACGTCATAAAACAAAAACTTTTTTACCTTTGTGTAATACAGACACCATACCAGTGACTGATATAAATTATCAAGAAATACCACAAATACCATTATCCTAATATAGTTTATTTTTTCTTCACATTTCAAACATTCGGCCAAAGAAGATAGTAAATCGGTATATAGTATCCAAAATGTGAGATCAACTCCATGCCCGTATATTCTTGAATACAATGTTAAAATGTTTAGAAATTAACAGTTTTTCAATGATTTATGTTATAAAATATTCGTTAAGCGAAAACGGCTATTCTTCTACTGGGACCTTTTACCCATGATTGTATTAGTTACACACAAGATAAATCAATCATGGTGAACTAGGTTTGCAGAGGCCTGGGGGATTATTTTCGTTATTTCTGAGGTGCAACGATTGGTCTGCGCCATGTGACATTGATGTTGCCATTCAAATCGTTTTTTACTTGCGATATTTGAGCCTCTCACCCTACAGAGGGTAGTTCAAGCTTCATTAAATAACATTTAGCTTCATAAAAACTAAAGCATTGTTAGATATTTATGTTGATGTAACCAGACTTTTTCCTCACCCTGTATTATTTACAATACTTGATAAGCCGTTACTAACAGCTTTGATTGTATTAGTTACACAAATGTAGTAGTTTATAGTAGTCACAACTATTGGTGACAACTCGCGTTTTCTGTTTTAAAAAGAATTAAAATCGTTATATGTGTTGAATAAACGATCAGTCAATTCAAGTACTGTCTTTAACAATTTGAGTTGGCAATGTTTACCCTTATTAAAAGAATTGTCATAAGATGATTCTTTTATCATATGACTTATGAAATATTTTAAATAAATTGTAATATTCAAATAATATTCTCGATAAAGCTAGAGAAGGAATAAACAAAGTACCCATTTGTTTACAATTTATATTCACAAAATATAACATAAATATTCATACTGAAATATTGCAAAGGATTTACCAAACTCTACTGTTATGATGCGACTATAAAATCCCAAACGTCTTCTTCGGAAAACTGCAGAAGGGTACGTGGTTACAAAAATACATAAAATTGTAGTGTTATGCTCTGAGATAAAGATTTCTTCAATGTACCTTTTATTAAATCTGAATATATGAACTTAGTTTCTCAGTTATCTTAACATTTTCGTACAATATGCCACCGCTTACAAATTTAAGTTATATATAACAATCTAAATAAGAGTGAGTTAAATTAATTTCACCAAAACTGGGCAAAGTGTCCTGTATTTAAATTTTACAATTTATGCCCGTACTATCCCTTTTTAGCAACTTAAATGCAATGAATAAGTCTCCTCGGCTCCCCCTCTGTTTCTGTCCCTATCAGTCAAAGCTTCCCCTCTTGGGCTCTCTATGATTGAGATAGAGAATGTGAATGTTGAGTTTACCTAAGTTACACTAAATTCTATAAACTAGGTTTCTCTGATGTCGAAACAGTGTAAATAGTTCATTTGAGCTTCTTTTCAGGCCGACTAATTTTGTATATCTTTTCAGAGGAACGTTACTCCAAATTCAGGAGTCAAGCCTGTGACAGTCGGATTTCACACGATGAAGGTGAACTGGAGCTTTACATTCATATTGAATCAACCCTTCCCACCATAGCTACGATAGTAAGATAGACGGTCTTCCCTATTGTAACTGTACAAAGGACAACTCCAGGAAACGGCTCTAATCCCTTTCCTTACAATTTTCGAGTACCCAGTCACCCCGGTAACCACAAAGACCCTCAAGATTTAAGGCGAGTATCTGTTTTCTCAACCTAATTTCCATGAGAAAGAAACCTAAACCAATATTTTCATATAGATAAACCTGAAAATTGAAAAAAAAATTACGTAAAAAAGATACATATGTGCCAATTTCTGACAATAAAGAACGTTGTTGAGATTTTGTAACAAAAATAATTTTCATTTATTTCTATCATGGTTTTAAAGGAGCCTCTATCTTTAGTGTAACAATGAAGTAAAGCCCCTTTTTTAATTTATAAAAATTTAAACTTATAATAAAAATTAATTATGTATTTTAATTACTTAAGGGATATAACTAAAACTCTAGTTATATATTTTAATATACTATTTTAAATGTTTCCCACCAGAATAGTTTAAGGTTGAATTTAAATTGATCAATATCTGTGTTTTACTTGTTACCCTTTATTGTTTAATCCTAAATAGCATATACATTTAGATACATCATCTTGTCTGTCTACTCTCAACAGTGTGGCACACACTCTATGTAATATCAAATTAAAGAGTTAAATTTAATGAAATCAATGATGCTTTATAAAGAATTCTTTAAAGATATATCTATCTAAAGATTTACCATATTAATAGAAACAAACGAAACCGCGGGCGACATAGCTTT
>NW_025779007.1:0-65804 GCF_021130785.1 Homalodisca vitripennis | reverse complement strand
GGGCTTTGTGTGCAAGAAAATTTAAGAGATATTTCTGGTACTAAATTAAATTGAACAACTTTTTATTAACTACCGAGTTGTAGTATTAAATTTAAGTATTAAAAAGTGTAAATAATCATAATTTTTTTATAGAAACCTATCAAATATGTTCTTTAGTTTTTATAATATCTTTAGTTTTTATAATATAAACGTGGGTTACAATTTTTAAAAATACAAAATTATGGTTTGAAAAATATTATAATTTTATTCGGAATTTTTGTTAAGCCAAACAACTACCAGCACAAAAATATAAAAACTATCGAATTCTTTTTTATATCCTTGTATTCTTAATGCAAAGGAATTACGGAGCTCAAGTGTGGTGTTGGCCTGCGAAACAGAATGAAGTATCCCCTAGAATTAAATTTAGAAAAATAAAGTATACCTGAAAAAAATTTTACTCTAGTACTCTATCCCAAAATTGTTCATGGATCCCCATGAAAAGTTTTTCACGTTAGTCTAAGCGTACATACATGCATGGTCGTGCTTTTTTTCGGTCGTTCGATTGCTTAGAAAGCTAATTTGTCATTTTTTACTTTTTATGTTGTGTAGTATTTATAGTTTTCAAAAGGTTGACACGCTAATATATTTCTTTACTTAAAACTTAAAAATTTAACTTGTGGAATTTGCATTGGTCTCATTAATCCAATATTTTATAACAAAAACCTGATATTATATTTTTCCTTTAAATGTATATTCAATATTGTAAACTATAATTAAAACTATGGAAATATTATTTAATACAACATATTTTTAAATACATACATACGTACAATAATACATTAACATAAGGTATTTTAGCTAACTAACGAACTATTATCTTCATAAATTCCCTCACAAAAACCAAAATTGGAATGAACCGCCTTCCCTACAAGGAAGGGTTTAAAGCAGATGTTACAATCTTGATTGTGTGTCCTATTAACTATTGTTTAGTGTTTTGCATGATTATTTTGTACTATGTAAATATGCATGAGCCAATTTAAAGTATGGGTAAAGGATACAATATACGAGTATTTAGCATCTTGCACCTGAATGAGTTAATATATTCATGTCGTTAAAATGGTTCCATAAAAAGGGAATGTTAATGAAATACCTATAACATTTTATTTAGCTTAGAAGAAGGGGCATAATGTATAATACATTGATACATTTGTGTATACGGAAATATAAATACTTCTAAGATAAACCATCGTTTATTGCCTTGGCCTGTCATAAAATGAAATACATTTAGAAGCCTATACGTGTTTTTATAAGTCATAAGATGGCAGTTTACATTGTATAGCACATAAACCTGCTTTTTCGATTGAAAGGTATATAGGAATTTCTCTATACAAAAACACTAATCATTAACTAAACTACGGAAGATAGGTCACATAGGTCTTCACTCGTCTACTAACCACCTACGACTGACTTAGTTTTGTATTAAGTGCATGTCTTTAGTGTTAGTGAAGTTGACAAACAACATTTAGGTTGTGATTCCTGACCTAGGCGTGCCACAACGCTTTAGTAAGATTTGTTTATTTTAACCTAGTTTGTAATTATGTATTAGGTTAGTTCTTTACATGAAGAAGAGATCAGATTGCAGATCTCGAAACGTAGTATTACTGTTTTCTTGTTTCACTCAACGATGGCAAATGTCCGGAAAAATCATGTTTCCTATAGAAGATAGTTGTAAATTAATTCTTGTAAATTAATTCTTTCTGTACACTTAGAGTTTCTGAAGGAATATAAAACCGTAGATCACAAGTTCTTTCAGTTCGGCCACAAAACATACGAAAGTTACTTGCTAGTCAAGTTAAAACAAGAAAATAAACTTATTGTAAAATTCATTAAAAATTATTTTCCTTTTAAACTGGAAACTCGTTATAATTCCATTGGAACTGGTTCACTGTTTTTTGTTGTGGTTAATTATTGTTAAATCTAAGATGTAAACTTACTTTTCATTAAGAAGAATAATCAAAGAAAAACCTTTGGAAGAAGGAAAGTAACTTATCTATAAGTACTTGTCTCGATCCTGGTCTTTGCCAGCGTACTCCTGGTGTAGATGTTCCTCATTCTACCTGTTTGAACGATTTAGAACATTAAAATTAACAATTAAAAAGGGTTGGTACTTATCAAGCTCTTGGCCATTGCACTTGTTCCTAGTCGTGCTTCTCCAACCTAACATGGCGTCAGTGCAACGAATTTTGTAAATAACAGTATTGAATTTATAAAAATCTTGGTAATACATGTTTTTTCTTGTTTCTATGGACATTTAAAAGATATAATATGTCTACTGTTGTATGTTTCAACTGTTTCTTTTTTATATTTTTTTCACTTCACTTGCTTGTTTACTATTAACAAGATACTATTAAACAGGCAAATCTCAGAGGGAGAGGGATCTTAGTGACTGATTTTTTTTTAAAGGCCAGGAAATTCCATAGTTGTTATGTTCCCAGTGGCTGTAATCTCTTAGAGGGAGGAAGCTCTTAAAGTTGAAAGCTCTCAGAGCTCTCATTCTGATCATTCTTTCTTCTGCACACAAAATACTCGAATAAAAACATTTTTATATAAATATTTCTGTTGTATAGTTATGTTGGTAATAGATTATAACTTAGACACACTTGACATGAATCTGTACATTTATGGCTGTTTACGCTACTGATATCTAAACACGTAAGTAGATTTTGTGGTTTTTTGCTTTTACCTAACTAAAAAATATTCAATAGCAGTGTGCATTTTATAATGTTAATAAACAACTATTACATACCATACAAAACAAATGTCTGACTAATATATACACGCTTGGTTCGGGATATTAAACGCGTATTTAGGACGAACAACTCGTATATTAGATTGCTTTTATATGACGCAATATGAAAAAGGGTTATTGGAAAGTACATGATTAAAGTTAACTTTTTTAAATTGCAACTGATTTTGAGTTTGTACATTTGAATCATATTAATAAGCAGGATGCTCTTCTCCAAGCTCAGTAAAAACTCAGTTTTATCAATTTGGACAAAACTATATGTAAAATATCTTCTAATAGTATAAATTGACAACAGTGTATGCTTAAATTGTATGTTGAATCACTACAAGGAGAATTAGGTTCATTGAGTTACCGTTTCCATATTGTTTTAATGAATTTTACCTTACAATTCTGCTGGTATAAGATATCAGTTAACATAGTAACAATTAACTAAGCTGATGCAGCTCAGACACAGGCTAAAATCACACCATACCTGTACACTCCCATGCTGATTTGCAAAATTAACAGAAGTCAGAAGTCTCTCTGAATTATATACTACTTAAAAATAATGTGTTTGATTGATTAAAAACATTCATAAGGTCGTAATCCACAAGAAAAATATGTATATAAACATGGTAAGAATGAGATGATTGTTGAAAATGAATAATTTTTATTTATTTACCTTTAAAGAATCATAAATAAACTACCTTGATAATTTGAAAACTACAACAAAATATGTTTTTCAAATATCTTGATATTTGTAAACATAATTTATAATTTTGTTTCCTTAAAAATATATTTATTGTAAACGCTTTTGGCCATGTTTTAAAATTTATTGTAAGTCTTTATTTTAGTTTCCAAAATTATTCTTATAATAATAAATTGGATTAGATGTTATCAAAAATGTAAAATGTGTCAATCTACAATATTTCTCATATTTTATTTTCCTAATATTGGTACACTTAAAGCGAACTGTGATACAACAAAAATAATAGTAATTCACGTAAATTTACAGAACAGTGGTCAGTACATTTACGTCTGACGGATAGTTTTAGGCGTGTTGAACTGAGAAACATTAAATTCTTACATTTGACCATTTGACTTCCTCCTACTGTATTTCAAACTCTAGCAAAACCAACACAGCTTGTAAAAAATATTTTCTTGGGGTAAATAAAATTGCTTTATCGAATTCCAAATCTTATGCATAATACATAACAAATTGGACTTTGGGTCCTGCACTGCCAGACTACTACTACTAGTAGTGCTCTTAAAAATCAAAACGTGATGAGATCTGTTTTTATCTTTAAACTGTTGTATGAGATTATAGAAGGAGAGAAAGAATCTTCGAATGAGAGTAGTAATGTACATAAGTAATATAGTTACTTAAATATTAGTAAATTGTATTGTCTAAGATGTTGCATTATACAGCATACTTTTTTTGTATTGTAATAAATCAGTGAAGTGTATAAAGATGTTGAAAACCGTTGCTGACATAGTTGAATGGTTTACTCGTGAAGGTTTTCCTTTCGAGTTTGATGTTCGGCTGACGCATTATTTTACTCTGTTATTCATTCTATTTTGAGATGAAACATAAGGTAAAGTAATATAAACTACAGAGGAAAATTAAGTAATTAGACGTGACTAATTTAATAAGGCATTTCTGTGTATAGCATTAGTTATTAGGCCTTTCTTCTCCCGTTTCCTGTAGAAGAGAGCTCTGGCGTGCATTTTAGTAACTATTATATAAAATCAAGTTTATTGTTCATATTTTAGTGTTTGTCACAGTATTTAAATAATGAAATAAAATAATAAACGTAAATTAGCCACCGTTCTTGGATATTGTCAATTAGCACACATTAATATCAACCCATTTTCAATATTTGGCCTACGTGAAATGAGAGAAAGACTAATGAAAGCATTATTTTAGTACCTGCTATCAGATCAGAAATGATTGTACACCAATTCTCCCTATATGTTTTGGATACAGAGAGGGTTAAATACAGCACAGAACACAAATTCGGTTCTATAAAAAACGCACCAATAGAATGCTATAACTGAAATAATCATAAACTCGAGAAAATTTAGCAATTAATATGATAACTCTTCTACTGTTTTGCGCTGTTATAAATATTCGTTAAAATTATGATGTAAACTGCTTTGAGAAACAAGTTATAGTAACAGTATAAACAGTAATGTCTATATAATGGAATAATAACACTCATCTATGTAAGTCCTGTTCCTGATCCTGCTTCTTGGCCATCACACCGTGTTCTCTGTTTCAACTTCCGTGACATTCTGCTTGTTGGACGAAGTTTTAAAATAGTACACTTTGAAATGATTAATATATTAAATTATATACCTAAGTTGTTTCCATGGATATTAAATAATATGCTATATATCCTGCTGTGCATTGCGTACCTTCTTTTCTTATATTGGTGACGTCCCTACTAACTACTAACATTAAACCGATTTTTTGTTACGCCAACACATACATTGTAAGGAGACAAACGTTTGAATAAAACACAATAAATCCAGGTATAATATTTGACATGACATTTTTATACCGTTGCTTATAATTAGTCTGCATTAGTATACATTTTAATCTATAACTTTGAAGTTTAAATTTTGATTCTTTTATAAATGCTCCTTATAACTATAAATCTTATATGTTTATTTTTATAGACATTTTAAAATTACTATTTGAATCTTATGAAACCAAACAAGGCTTATTGGATGCCTAACGTAAAACGATTCTATAGCCTTTGAGTTGATAAATATGATTATCTGAAATCAATGTAATTTCGGATTTACCAATACCCGATAATGCCACAGATTCCAAAGGCTGGAACGTATCAAAATCGATCTACATGAAGACCGCCACATCAATTTTCTTGATGACATGAAAGAGTGTGCTTTATCACCTTTCACCTTTTGTTTGTATGGTAAATGTGTAAACGAGATTTAGCACCCTCACTGACTAACAGCTAAGTAATAATGTAGTTCTATCAGAACTATAAAACGTCCTTGATTATGAATGGTTAAACTTGGCTAGAAAGTTAGAACAAAGTTACAGTCTACGTCTCTCTTGCCTATTGCATCTCAATAATTTATTTGCCTTTTCCTTAAAATAGCACCAGAAAATGTTGCGCCCAAACTTGTAATTGGTAAAAACTTTTCAATAGTTTCAGCAGCTACACATAATCGCTAGATAACGTTGATCGAAGTTTAGACAGCTGACTCCAAGTCAGCCATAATACATCTTAGCTGAGTTATAGCGATATCTATCATTCGAGAGTTTAATTATTTTGCAGGACTTAAAATTATTCATGAAACATCAGGGAACCTTAAATGTCACTTGGTGTAGTTTGGTGTGAAACCTAGTAATAAACCAGTGAAGGAAACGATTCCAATGTGTACGCTTTGGTTATTCAAAATCCTTGTATTTAAAACGTAGTCAACATAGGAGAGAACAAACGGGTAGTCTACTATCGAGTAATCGTCAAAACCATGATAAACAAAAGGACATTTTTCCAATAGTAAGCATACATCTAAATTGTACAAAACAGTGTTTAAAACAAACAAAGGGGCGATAAGAGAACGCCTAAGGAGTACTGAAGAAAGAAAGTTGCTCATCTTAGAAGAGCAGTAGCTTCAAACAGTTAAAAAGATATTAAACTGTATTGATGATGGATTTTAAAATATTTTTTATATTTTTGTAATATTTTATTGAAAGATATGGATAAAAGAAATTTAACGGATTTTTTTTGTAATATTTTCAGAACTTGATGAAAAAGCTGTTTTTTTTAGAATGTTTTCAATGATACGTAATCTAAAAGTTGTATAATTTTGTTTAGAATGTTTCCTAACCTGCCCTGAACATTTAAAATCATGAGCATTGAAACATGTATGCCTTAAATCGACTTTTTAATTGTGCTTAATTATTATTACTACCTACCTAGCTTCCTAAATAGCTTGCAATATGTTTATGAGAGGTTAACACGCATACATAATACGAGGTATGGCTATTAAATAACGGGACTGACGCTGCAGTGGAACGAGTGCGCATGCGCCAACCAACAATGACCAACAGCTGTGTAGTTTGAGACTTCCTCTTCAGAATGCAGTTAGTCTCGTTTCTGTAAACAACATCGTTGTGTCATAACCTTCATTTATGTAAGTGTTGTTATTTTGTTTTGCCGGAAAAATGGTTAGCGTAATAATAGAGCAACGAATTGTTATTAAATTTCTTAATAAACTTGAAAAACCGCTACCGAAACCTATAATTTAGTAAAATAAGTGTATGTCAGTGAATGTTTATCGCAGACTCGTGTTTTTGAATGGTTTAAGCGTTTTCAAGATGGTTGACAAGACGTGGAAGATGATTCGCGGCCAGGTCGTCCTTCAACATCAAAAACGGAAGACAATGTCGAAAAAGTTGCTAATTTGATTCGGTCTGACCGACGATTAAGCATTCGTGCAGTTGCTGAATCTGTAGGCATTGATAAAGAATGTGTACGGCAAATTTTACATGACAATTTGAACATACGAAAAGTGTGTGCAAAAATGGTACCAAAAATTCTTACGATTGATCAACAAGCAGCTCGTAAAAACGATGGAACTGACACCTTGAATGCCAGTGAAAATGACCCAAATTTATTGGAAAGAATAATAACATGTGATGAATCGTGGTTTTTTACTTATGGTCCGGAAACGAAGCACCAATCCATGCATTGGAAGACCTCAACTTCACCGAGAGCCAAAAAAGCAAGAATGAGCAATTCAAAATTTAAAGCAATGATGATTGTTTTTTTTCGACATTCGTGGGATTGTGTACCTTCACTGGGTTCCTGAAGGTCAAACAGTTAATGAACATTACTATCTTGAGGTACTTAATAAACAACGTGAAAGAGTAATAAAAAACGACCCGAAATGTGGAAGGGCAAATCATGGATTTTGCACCAAGACAATGCACCAGCTCATTCCGCGTTTATCTGTCAAGCGGTTCCTGACCAAGTACAGCATCCCAGTGTTAGAACATCCACTTTACTCGCCAGACCTAGCACCATGCGACTTTTATCTTTTCCCTAAGGTGAAATCTGCATTGAAAGGTAGGAGATTTGAATCCGTAGAAGCTGTTCAAGAAAAAGCGGCAAGGACTCTCCCTGAAAGAGTTGACAGAAGATGGCTTTCAGCATTGTTTCCAAAAATGGAAAATTCGCATGGAGCGTTGCAGGGATAGAGAAGGGGTGTATATTGAAGGTGATAATAAGTAATTATGTTTAAAATGAAAATAAATTCTTTTTACAATATCAGTCCCGTTGTTTAATAGCCATACCTCGTATATACATTAGGGACTAAACAATTAGGAAACTAAAAGAACCATTTGAGATATGATGATAGTAGCTAAACAATACATATCATGTAGTAATAATATAAACCCGTAAATATATTTAACATGACTATAACGTTCTTATTCCATTGTGTTCCATACGTGTTTTTAGGTAAACAAAAAGAACTCAACCATTCCGAAAAAGGACGAAGAATGATACCAAATTCTTGAGGACATACAAGAGACTGGAAACATACTTTAACCATCTTTCACACTACTATGGTTTTGTTAAAAGCTCTCACTGTTCGATAAAAAATAACCGGAGTGAAAATGTTTAAACGAACACCAAAGACAAATACGAATCCCAGGCCGGCAGTACTCTATGTAATCTAGCATCTTTATCGATTTTTTTGCAGAAAACAGTTTCAACTCTAAAGCGTTTAAAATATACTGTTTTTAAATAATTATATTACAAAATATTCACAGAGTATCTATAAAATTAATGCCAAACAAATTATAAAATGTGAAAGTCTTCTTATACTGAACATGTAAAGAAATAATTCCTATTTCACATTATATTTTATAATTTGTTGTAACTAAATATATATGTATATATATATATATATATATACATATATTTACAGAAACAGGTTATTCTCTTCTTAACAAATAAACCACGGTATATTGGTTTTAAACATTTATAAATTTTCGTGTATCTAGGTACACTTCTTCAGATAAATATACATGTATAAATATTTACATAAATTGTCATATATATATATATATATATATATATATATATATATATATATATATATATTACTCTATAAGTTAGTAACTTAATTATTTAAAATATTAGTCAGGAATCTTTTAAATTGAAATATATATAAATAAATGTAAATGCAACACAATTTTTAACACATCAATTTAACAAAATACAAAAACACAAAGTATATAAAAGAAAAAGACCTTTATGTAAATGTATAATAAAAAGTTTCATCTAATTTTTATAAACTAGACATAATTAGTGTATTCAGGACTTCTTAAAACTATCAAGCTGAACCAATTTAATAAGCTTTTTAAAACACAAAAATTACTAAAAATTATTTTTTTATTGCAAAATAATAATTTTAATGTCGGAATATGATGGCTGATAATCAAATCTGCAATAAAATATAACACATATCAATGTAAATTAATGCTATTCTAACTTTTTTGTGGTTTGTAGTTACTCTTTAGTTAAATTAAAAGTAAAAATGTAGTTACTTAGCATGTTTTATTCTATGTTCTCTAACTAAAAACAACAATAACAAATTCCAAAATTAGTCTAGTTTATTACAGTTAAAGCCCATCTGTTTAAAAATTTATATTTGCACCAGGACAAACCGTTAGCTGAGCCACGTGTATACCCAGACATGTAGAATAACCCACCAGTCATTAATAAATAGTATCGCAATTGCTGTGTGCTGAAGTAGATCTGACAGAAAATAAGGGTAATAAATCGCTGGCCCTGTTGAAATTTTTAACGATAATGCTTATAAAATTTAAAATTTTAGCCGTGTAAGCTTATATGTACTCTGGAAAAAATTATGTCCATTGAAGTATAAATTATAGTAATAGGTTATAAACTCAAAATTTACAACTTCATCTATTCATTTAACGTTATCATCTTCATTAAGGGACATTGTAATTTCTGCCATTTATTACGTAATTTAGCTGCATTGTAAATATTTATCTTTCATTAGGAGATTTTTTTGAATTACCTGACTGCTAAATGAAGCATATTTTATATTCAAAGCATTATTCAAGAAATATTTTTACTACTTAAGAGAAAGTTTATATCCTTATACGATTACTTACACTAAATATTCATTTTCACTTCTAAAACTTCACTCTTATATAATCCCAATTGATATACAGGATAAATTATGTAGGACTAATGTAGATCATGAAGTGGTTTTGGAGTAGCTGGAATAAGAAAAAAATATGAAGAGCATTGTAAAGTATACATTTACAGATATTTACAATAGAGTACTGCAATAGAAATACTTTCATATTTTTAATGAATGTATAGAGAAAATATAAAACGAATTCTTTTTTTATTATTCCGAGTAAATGAGTCAATACATACATTATTTGAAACTAAACAGTCATTAGGAACACAACTTATTATTAGGTTCACTAAATATACATGCCTAAAACTGTTCTCACTCTCAGATCGATTTAAAATGAAATTTCCTTTAGTACGAGAGATATGTCGTAGCATAAGAATGCAATACAATTATTTGAGCTGTTCTTTGAAACAATAGTAAAAAACATATGAACATTTTAGTAGCCTTCAGATTTATGAAAACGTAACAGGTTATAAATCTATTAGTTTACGGCGTTGCAGAATGTTGTACCTAACAATTCAAGTGAATACGATAGTACCTGAAACAGTTATAACTCCTGAGCTAAAGAGTATTGAACAATTAAACAAAAGAAATATTCAGCAGCGTATTACAAGTTTTATTCTGTAATTTAAATTGAAATACTAACGAATTAGTTTTATTTATGATTGATTAGACTTTGATTTAGATTGCTCTAATGTTGCTATATAATCCAAAATTATTTTCATGAAACGGAAATTATAATGTAGTTTAAGTGGAATGTTTTAAGGATATTTACATTTCTATGGATTTCAGTACGGCATTGATAACTATAATACTTATATTGTGCGATTTTTGTATCGATTAAACTATGGGATAGTAGTACCAAACAAAATGGGTCTAACCATTTTTTGTTTCATAAAACACTAATAATTAACTACTACATTGAAGCAGTTAAACATAGTTTAGTTGGGCTTTCTTAGAATTTGTCAGTTATTATACACTACTTTGCTCACTGTTAGTACTTATGCCGGGAAAATAGCTGTGATATATAAGTAAGGAAATGGATTTCTTAAAAAAATTCTATGAATGAATATTTATTTATTTCCTCATAGATATAAAGATCTCAACATACATGCAAAACAGGAAATGATCTCCACATGAGCGTAGCCTGTGTGTGGAGATCGAGACGCGATCAGCAGCATCAATATGTACTCACCAACATAATAAGTAATGTAAAATATTCGTATGGAAAAACAACGTAATGACAACATTAAATGCTACTTATGTATACTCGTAATATAAGAAAAAACAAATACATCATAGCTACAACAAAGCAAGTGTTTGACAATAAGATGACAACCAGATAACAACCGCAGAAATGATAATGTAATAATATTGATTAATAAATGATAACAAGAATATAAACGTATAATTTATCAAAACTAAAAACATTATATCGGTTTATTAGGAGGCTTGTAACCTCTCACACACTTATACACTCATGCTACACATAACCAACATAATCTCTCTCTCTCTCTCCTCTCTCTCTCTCTCTCTCTCTCTCTCTCTCTCTCTCTCTCTCTCTCTCTTACTGTCTTTCCCCCCTTACTCCCCTTTACTTTTTTCTCCCCTTTCCTGTCCCTAAATTTACCACCCTCAAAAGCCACTCTATCAAAACTCAATCCTATAAATTTAAAACATCATGACACCAACCCATTGTCAATGCTTCCGATGTACTAACATAGGTTCAACAATTAAGGTAATGTGCATACAAAGAAGTTATAAAATATTCTAACTCACCTATGTGTCTACCAACTGTATACATCAGATTCAAAATTCATAACACCGTTCAATATCTTGCAAAATATTAAGTTGATTCTTATGCTCGCTTTCGGTACATGGAGAATTAAAAATAATCCAAAGCAAAAATGTAACTGAGGACATACCGATGGGATTTCCTTTGTATATTCATCAATATGCGAGATATTAAAGTATTTAAAAGATCATCAAAATTCTATTTAATTTTAATCACGTTACTATTTATTTGTATATGTTATTATTTATTTGTACCCAATAATATATACACTGGTCTAATGATATATTATGATGTGATAAATTTTAGATAAATCCAGGATTTACAGTACGTACTTTGAATGTCATGAGATAGTGAGAGCAGAGCCTATGATCTATAAACAATAAAAATAACTCACTGTACGTCCTGGTCCTCTCTCTGAGCCTCACATCGTTTTCATTGTCCGGTGATTTCCAGAGGTGCTGCGATTATACTGACATTTAAATAACTGTAATAACTAAATAGTTCAATACATTGAATTTTCCCGAACTTTACTTGTTGTTTCCATGGATATAAATAATTTAAATGTGTACTGCTGTAAGGGACAAATCATCTGGGTTCTTTTAATAACAATGTCAATATATCTTTTACAAGGAACGTTCCTATATAGACAAAATCACAAAATTTATGTGTGTTTATTTTCTAGTCTAGGGGCCAAACAATTATGAGTAGAAGCTAACAGCCTTGACTTTCGAAAAATTGATGACATTTTTCATCTAGAAATGAAATTGATCTGCAGCCTCTATATAACTCACTTTAATACAAATTATTACTATAATCTGACAATTTGAACAGCGGTTATCGTATTCCTACATGTGCAAAATATAATGTTTTGTAACTACAGAGTACCTCACGTTTATTTTAAAAGAGCCTCTAAATATAAACATGAATTTAATCTCCAAATCTAAATGCCTTTTGTCCTTTTACTGCACACTTTGTTATCTATATATATAAAAATGAATGTTTGTATGTTTGTCCTTTATGGAATCGTGAACTATTGGACCGATCATGATGAAAATTTGTACGTATATGTATTTTTCCACGGAGAAGGTTTATCCCTTTCCCGATTCAGGATTCCGCCCCACTGGTTACAGAAATACCCATAAGAAATGCATTGCAGCAAACATATGTTATCGTCTTTTCAAATTTTTAATCAGCTGTTCTTTGTAAACATATATTACACTTATAGTTTTAAAGCATAGAGTAAGCTTAAGAGAAACGACAAATTTTGTTTAAACTGTTTTTGCAATCACTGTTAAACATAGACTTTACTATCCAGATAATACAATTCAAATTTGACGTAAAAATTCACCTTTAACTGCAATATTTATTTAATATAAACCATGCTCATGCTTGATCAGAAGAGTAATGCAGATATCATAATTACTATCTTACGTTGGCTACAAATATAAAGAATGTTATAAAATCAACCTTAGTTGTTTTTTTTGACAGAAGTATGGTTCTCAAAACTCCGTGTGTACATATTCTCTCGATCGAGACAACAAAGCAAGCTCAATCGTGGCATCGGAGATATAACTAATTTAATCTAAAATTTATTATAGTAAAAAAAAAAAATTACTAAGTAATATAAGGACTTCGGTTCTTAAGATTTGCGTGCGAAGCCGTGGGTAACAGCTAGATAGGGGCAGGAATATGGTACATACCTTCATAATACGCCCAAGAGGCTCACGATGGAACGACTATCAATTATCTCAGCAATGTTTAGAATGTGATAGAAAAAGAATAAGTGAATATAGTGTACTGTTTTCAACGGGAAATTGCGTGCGAAGCCGCGGGCAACTTTTGCAAAAAATTATTGAAATGCGCAGCAAAGCGCGCCGGGCCCGCTAGTACAAAATAAATACATATTATATTTACAGTATAAAACTTCTAAGCCAGTAATGCAGGGTGTAAAAAGAAGTTAAATTAATAGCTTCTGCGTCAGTTCTTTGAAACTGAGGTAGCATTGTAATTACTGAACGATTTTGTATCTTAGGAAGATGTAAGACAAACCTTGTAGGAATGTAACTTTTGGCCAGGTTTTCCCTCGTATACGAAACATATTCGCATAAATATACCTTAATTACGGATTATACATAATATTGTCTATTGGTTATGATATTAGTCAGTAGAATATAATATAAAATACATACTTTTAACACTATTGCATCTATTAGTTATCAAATTTGATGTATAAAACGCTTTTGTAAATAAAATCTTTAACTGAGATACATTTTAATTCATCTCCAAAAGAAAAGTGTAAGCAAAATATCTACGGGAGAGAATATACACATATCTATATTTTGAGCAGTTGGTGGTCTTATGGTTTTACTTTGCGGTCCTAAGTCACCTTCAATCTAAATTTTACTACATTACACAGTTTATTTAGGGGCTTTCATTAACTTAACTCCTCTATGATTCGTTAGTAGGCATTTGGATCTGTGTAGGCAGATCTCAGTTGAGATTTGGAGGTTCAAATTTAAACTTAACTTTAAGGAAGGCGATATTCAGAAAAGTACGAGTTAGGTTTAGAAGGATCTTTCTCGCCACCCGTCTCTCTGTGTGTTGGGGCGTATCCTATTTTAGTCCTGCCTGTTCCGTTTACTCATCTCACCTGGCTCTAGGGAGTTTTCTATTGCTGTCAGCCTAAGGCAAGAATACATTCAAGGCCCGTGGCTATTACTTCTGTGATTTTTATGGGAATAATCCCTAACACCATTCATGTCACAACATGAGCATTGTCATTTCGCAGCAACTCGGTCTATATACTACACTGGATGAGTTTATATGATTATGGCATAAGAAATATAATTCATTTACTTCTGAAATATTTCAGTACTAGCAGCGAAAAAATGTACTGTATTGGAAATGTACACTATACTTTATAGACTTAATTTATTGTTGCTTGGTATCTTAAAAACTTTATGAGAGAAGAGTAAATTCAGATTCCTTAAATAAAACAAATAAGCACAAATATTTTATAATATTCTTTACAGATTTTACGTTTTATGTAATAGGCTTCGCTGAGTTTTCATGCCTATAAATTTTGAAATTTCAAATTTCAAACATATAGCTCGATAATTTTCCAGATATATTGATGACAGATAAACATGCAATCATACATGAAAGAAATATTTACTTCTACGTTGACCAAGGAAATATCGTGAGCTTACTAAGTGGTAGGCTTTCATGACGTTTAGCCTAATTCTATGGATAGAGAGCACCACCACATAATTCATTTTTGTGTATGTAGAACGTCATGCAAGGTTTTATAGCAGTACTCTAATACAATTTCTGGCAATCAAGCGAGGGAACTACAACGCAAGTGTACAATGGAGTCATATATTGCCAGTAACTTTCAACATTGACAACAATATATTATTATTTTTTTACTCTATAAATAAAATTGTTATAAAATCTTACATGATACTACAAAGTGTAATGCCATGTTTATTAGTTACCTATTTTATCTTTTCTGTAATGGTTGCATGTAAGAACAAAAATATTCGCTAACTCTCAGATAAATCCGTTCCATTGCCATACACTATTATCAAACACAGTAACGCAGCTATGGTTGGAAGAGCTGATTCTATGTGAGTGTTGAGTGTAGCTCCAGTTTTACCTTTCTCTTACGTGCAGCAACTGAAATCAACCATCTTCCACACAAGCAAATCTTACGTGCAACCAAATCTATTAAACAGTACACGGCTGTGGTGACAAGGAAATGATTCTGTGAGGCTGTGAATGTTAAATTTTAAAACGATGCGGGGGTTTCCTTTTAACTTTTTTAGTTTTCGTCGCCGACTATTTTTTTATCGGTTTAAAACGAACATAATCGACATTCAAGAAGTCTGCAAAAGAATCAGACTGTAAACCCTGCACTAAGAGGAAGTTGAACTGGTGCTAAACTTAACATACACATTGAATCAGCCCTTCCCACCATATATGTGTTATGGAAGACTAGGTCCACCGTGATTTTGGATCGTGTCAGTCAACATCGTAGTGCACTCAGTTGTTCACCTGATGAGACAGGAGGATACAGGGTGGATTATGAAAGTAATTAGCATTTCCTTGCGGTAAAACTCAAAATGGACGATTCCTCGAAAGTCAAAGAATACAATCAGTATTATTTTGATACCAGACTTGCTGATGTGCACTTTTTTGGGTTTGGGAGAAGATTATATGTGCCACTCGGAGCTGTGTCCTTCGGATTCTGCATTTAACTACGTACTGCAGCAGTTTCATAACTCTCATTGCTAACGAAGATGTGTGCTTCGGTTACTCAGGCAATGGTTCCCTCCAGCAGGGTTCCCTCTCCATTTAAATGTTTTGCTGACGCATAATTCTCCAAAACTACTTCTTTTATTTCGTATTGAAACTGAAAATAACTTATTATTAGTTACAAAGAGAAAATGTAATATTTAGATTTAGTATTGGAATCTAATTAGGCATTCTAAATACTGTATAATTATAATTGGCCGGTTATTATCTCTTGTATAGTAAAAGAGAGCTCTGGCGTGAATTTCTGTAACTAATAGAATGAGTTAAAACTTGTAGAACATATTTATGCCACAGTTACTTGGCACTGAGTATTTAATTACCTAAATTTTCCATTAAAACAAAAATTTGTTACCTTTTTTTTAACTTAAATAAAAGGCATTGCATAATTTCAACTCATTACGAAAATCTTGCCTACTAGAAATGATAAAAATATTGCTGTAAACACAAGTTGGAAAATGTTTCTCATAACTAGTGAGATATATTTTTGATATAAATACGTGAAACTTCAAACATTTTTTATAGCTTCTTTGGTATAATATGAACCGATTCTCCCTGTACTCTTTGATTACTGAGAGGATTATACAAAAAACAAATTAGTGGCTTTTAATTCAAACAAAACAACGAATTGAATGAACTATATTTAATTTGTACTTATGTTAGCACTACATATGAACTATCCCGGTGCTTTGTGCTGTGAATAATACTCGCTAAAACTAGGATGTAATCTGCTTTGGGTACGGAAGTAGTGATTAAAAACTATAATTATGAATGAAAGTAAATCATCAATGTAAGCCCTGGTCCTGGTCCCGCTCCTGGCCATCACAATGTGTTCATTATGCTACTTCCGCGAATAGCTGTGATTTGAGCAAAGTTTGAAGAATGCAGCGATATAAAACTTTAGAATTATTTAAAAACATTAATTTTAATCAATGCTACATTGTTTCCTTGGAAATAAAATTATATTTTTTGTCAACTGCTGCTTACGTCTCACCTGTATCCGTGTATTGGTTACGTCACCACTCTACTACAACTAAACAGAAAGCTTTATCTGATTACCCCCAACACATACATTGGAGACACATAATTATAAAGGTTTTAATAAGGATGTTTCCCCTTCTCAAGTTATGATGTTTGTGCTACATTATTATTGTTTTAATACAAGATCCAGGGATACTATTCGAAATGATATTTTTATACTATACATTTTACAATATTCCGCTTTTAAATAAAAAAAATAGAACAAATCAGACAATTATATTGGTTCAATCACTATATAAAAATGTATACTATAAATACAAACTGTTTCAAAGATTTTTGGATGTTTTAATGTTTTAAATTTAATCACACAAAACCGGTTAGACAGGTTTACACTAAATGTGATATGTTCAATACTTAGAAAACTTAAGTAAATTGTTATTATGAAATAAAATAGGTATTATTATAATAAATATAATAGGTAATATTATAGGTAAATAGGTAGTATTTGGCAGGTGAGCTTGTGACAGAACCCAATGTACTCCAGTATTTTGTATTTCCATGAATAAATAACAGTTTTTGTAGTAAGATAAAAACAGTAATGTAAAGTAAGAAATATTTTGTACATGGATAGCAGCAATTATATATATATATATATATATATATATATATATATATATATATATATATATATAATTTCAATAAATATTGAATGGCAAAACGTATGTGCTACCACAGAACCCTCACTTTATACGATTCAATTATTTTTTTTTATTAGTTGTTTCTTTCATATATATGTTTAAATAACCAAACTAACCAAATACCGGTCAAATGACTTCTGTCCTGGACACATTTATTAAATTTTTATAAGTGGCAAGTGGCAGTAGCCTAATTTAATTTCAATAAATATTGAATTGCAAGAAGTACTTGCTCGGGACTTGAACCCGGATCTTTCACTTGCCGGGTGAATGTGCTACCATTACGCCACTGAGCCCTCATTTTTTACGATTCAAAATGGAACAAAAATCCCGGTTGTTCTAATATATAACTGTTATCGGTACAAATATCTCAATAAACAAATTTATAACATGCTTGCTTCAAAATGCAAGATACAAACACTTTTGATATGACAATTTATTATACATCTACATCTAAAAACCCTATATAGGTCTACAATATAAAACAATGATATAAAACAAAGCACTTGTTCGTCCTCTCCTGGAATACAACTCTTCCATCTGGTCACCTTCCCAAGAAGGACTCAAAACACAACTTGAAAGAGTTCAGCATCGTCTTGTCAGAACAGCTGGGTTCAGAGATGGCCACCACTACATGAATGTTCCAATTGCTGGTTATCAACTACAGCACGGCCTTGCTCCTCTTGAGGCTCGTAGAAAGATACATGATCTTATCTTTCTCCACAAGATCATCATCGGAAACATTGATTGCCTGCAACTACTCAACAAAATCTACTTCCATGTTCCTGGGCATACGAGAGTGCGAGACACCTTTGCAAGACTGTACTGTTCAACGACCTACCAACAACAGAGTACGATACCTCGACTTCTACGCAGCGGAAATGAGATGGGACATCTTGTTGACTTCTTCGCCACCAGCCCTGCTAGATTTCGAGAAGAAATCACCAAATTAGTATATGGCACTCTATAATTTTGTTTCAACTACTGTTTTTACTCGCCTTTTTTTAGTAGTACTTTGTTCTATATTATATTCTTTGCATTTAAATTGTTCGATATTGTTGTTGTATTTTATAGTCTATTGATTATTTCATGTACCTGTTCTTGTTGATCTTGTTTAATCAACCCTGTTTTGCTTGACTCTCTGTGCATCTTAAATCTCCAAACTTTTCTTGTTATATTGTCAAATGGTTACCTGTTGTTGTTATTGAATTATTGTTATCTATTGATTTAGTCGTTATCAAGTTATTGTTATCCAATTGTATCAGTTGTTGTATTCGCTTGTTGCACTCTTATTCTATATTGTTATGTTATTTTACTATGTAATGGTATTGTAAAAGTGGCGATTGCCGTGGAAATAAATAAATGAAATGAAATAATTGTCCCCAAAAGATTTTTCATAATCATACTTTATGAATTTATAACTAATAATGTTATATAAAATATTTGACCGGATTGTTCCAACTTTTATTCAGAGGGATTAAATGGGTAATTTTTTATATAATTAAAGCGTATTATTAGCTTGTAACTCTCGGTAGATTTGTTTCCAACAAATTTTACGTTTGTTCCTGAAAGGGAAAATTTGTATTATATTATAAGGTGAGCCAGACTTTTTTTAAATGATTTTTATTTTATATTAAATAACGGACATTGGTAACTATATAAAGCATATATTTCAGTTGTCTAATGCATACAAAGCTTTTGGGTGGTTTTGTATTTCCTTATCTGGTGTAATAAAAAAGACTGCTAAAATATTCCTAAGCAATAGATGACTAACAATAGCTGCATGTTTTTCAAGAGAAAACCAATCAGCTCTCTCTGCTTCATTACTCACGCAATCCCACTTCTCACTGAGTAATGCTTCATATCTTCAACCCTATTAACCTACTCAGTTTACTCGCCGACTCAAGTGTGTACGCAATGCATTTCCCGAAGATAAGAGCAATGAGTAATTGAAATTGTAAAAGGTTTCCTTCTCTTAATAAAAACTTTTATTTTTTACTCCAAGACCATTTTCAAATATTAGGAGGTGTTAATGTACTTTGGTGTATCCGTTGTAATCACAAACAAAACTACTATAAACAATACAACCTACAATTATTTAAATATGTTCACTAATATTCTCGATAAAGATTAATTATTATACTTATGCATGAAACCTAGTAATGTTACTATACGTAGTTTAAATGAAATTTAAAGGTGACAATGGAATCTAATAAGTTGTTCCTATTACTGTATCATTTCAATAATTAATTTTTGATTTATTGTAAATTTTAAGAGAGCTCTAGTGGTAATCTCAGTAACTTATTTGATAAATTAAAAATGATAGACTATATGTCTCTACAAATCTGAATAATATCGTTATTTAATTATTGAGTTTAAATTATTTAACGTGAGAAATGCTTATATTTTAATCCTAATTCAGTTACCATTCACTAATTTTAACTTATTTTAAATATGTACCCTACTATCAAATGCTTGAGTCTCTTTAGAGATTTAAAAGTAAATAATTCTCTTAGTAATCTTTATACTTTTTAAATATATGTATGAATGGATCTTAAAATAAAAAATGCAGTTAAATGTAGTACATTGTAAACTGATTCTTTTTGTACGCTTAAAGTACTAAAAGAATTAAAAACCCTAAATCACACGTTCTTATTATTTGTTGAAAAAAGTTATAGATATATAATTGACTGTTCACGAAACTAGTAATAAACGTATTTTAAAATTCCTTAAAATCTAGGGAAATCCATTCAATTTCTAACATTTTATTACTACACTGGTACACTTTTACCGGTTTTGCTGTGATTAATAATCGCAAAAAACTACGATATAAATTGCTTTTGGTAAGACGAATACTGAGAGCATAAATTTTGATTTATAAAATAATTAAAGTAACTCATCTCTAAGTAATTGTGGTGATCCTGGTCTTTGCAATCGAACTCTTGGTGTAGATTTTCCACGTCCTGCGTGTTGAACAACTTTGAACATAAAGCTGAACTATTAAAAGTCCTGGCCCTTGTCAAGCTTTATCATCGCATCTTGTTCTTGATCATGCTTCCCCAACACAACATGGTAAGAAATCATCGAATTTTGTTAACAGCACTTCTTAACTAATCAAAAACATTGAAATACCTGTGTGGTTTCCATGGATTTAAAAATATATAGACAGCTGTTTATGTTTAAAACTTTTATTTTAGTCGTTACCTTCAATTGTCTGTTACGCTACGACTAATAACATAAAATTAAAGCAATTTTTGTTATCTAATTATTCATACACATACATCTAAAATACAAAAATAATACGATTATGTTTTACTATCCTAGAGTATGGTTGATGTGATAAATTATTATCGCTTGGATATAATAGCAACAGACACTATTCGGTGACATTTTATTGTTAATTAGTATATCTGTAACTTAAAAAACACCTCGTAGATTTGATTAGTGTTTTCGCTTTGATGTATATAATTCAAGTAATCTACATTGCAGTGCTCTTAAACTGCAATTGTATAGTTATGTGGTAAACGAGTTACCATGTTATTAAAAAACCCACAAATAATTTTAAAAATCGGTGAAAGGTTGAAGAATAAATATAATTTCATACAATTTTTAAATAGTCTGAGGTGATTTGCCTTCAGTTAATAAATCGTGTATACCACAAAATATGAAGTTATCACACCTCTGTTATAACACTAGTAGGGTTGTCGCACTGGCTTTATGGACTCTTCATAATTATTGTATAGTTGACATTGATTACTCTCCTGTACTTTAAAACATTATCACTTTAGTATTATTATGAATGTTTCAAAAGAAAAATTTCGCATTTTTAAAATAAAAAAAAAAAAATTAAATGTGACACATCTAAATATACATGTGGTATTTCTTAAAAAAAGACTATATTAGAGAATGTTAAATATAAGGAGCTGTCATATACTCTATGTTTGGCTCAAAAGGATTTGACCATATCCGCAAAGTACCTTAAATGTTTTCACCAAATATATTTTCTCTTTTTATTAAGAAACCACTTTTATTAATAAAATGCTTTAAATATTTTAAGTAAACAGTATTCAGCCACTTTACTCTCATATAAAGCGTTGTTTTTGATATAGTAATAAAAATATTTATATTTTTCTCGAATTAAGTTGGAGTCACAAATGTACTATAACATTTTCAACCTATTACGCTTTTAAAATAAAAACATAAACCTAAATAATTCACAAATTTTATGTTCCATACATACAATAACATGGTGGAACTTGTTAAAAGGTATGAAATACTGTTTTTTACAAACACTATTCATTTTTATTGATGTCTTAGTACTTAATCTTTTTTTGTACATAATTCTAAAACTGACCCATTGTAACTTATTGATTTTTTATACAAAATAAAAGTCAAGTGTAGATAGACAAAAATATTCGTAAAAACGTTGATACTCATAACACACACAATTATCCAAAAAAGCCAATTCCACAGTTACGATGAGAGTATTTCAGATAAGTTTTTTTTTTTAATTTATACTTCAAATACATTATAGATATGTCATTTTGCAATGGCCTATTAAAACACTCAAAAACATATAATGGAGACTGGAACATATTCCTGTCTTAAAAATAACTAGATTAATTATAAATAGTAATTTTTAGGATCACAAAGTTGAAGAGTGAAACAACGTATATACTACGTTATAAGTATATATTGTAACACACACATTTCTCAGTAAAATCATATAATATACAAGTGAATAGATACAAGAATCCAATGTTAAAAATACTAACATGTATTGCTAAAGTCGATAACCACAAGGTGTAAGGTTTTACACTTTGGATCTGACATAGAAAGAGACTACAGCTTTACAACCTGTGTGTGACCAGGCACATTGTTTGTCAGTACCAATGACCTTTGACTGTTCTCCTTATTCTGTATAATAAGACCCCCGCACAGGCCAGAAGCCCATGAGAATGGGCGTAATAAGCCTTAAGGGGGGATCTAGCTCTACTCTTTTATAAAACATTTTATATGAATGGCATTTGTTACAACAATTTAAGCACACAGAGTTAAATGGCTGTAAACATATTTCCTTGAACGCTGCACCTCACGGCCTGGTTAGTTATTTTGTTATGTATATTATGATTGATTGTAAGTTAACATTACACACTTTCTCATTACTTTGGGATGTTTTAAGATATCTTTTTTAAGCTAATTACCCGTTTAGGACCTACATCCTACTGTAGTTATCACAATAATTGACACGTTTTGAGATGTTAAAACCTATTTTTGTCATTCCAAATGGAATAAAAAACTAAATACATTATTGTTAAGAAGAATATTAATATTGTTTACAGTTTATATTATTAAACTTAATTGTAAATGAATAAAATGCCAAAATGAGTATTATAAATTGAAATTAATTTAAATACACTATAATTGACAACCGAGTCAGGTCGTAAAGAAGCGAATTTTTATCCTTTGGACCATTGTTGAATATATCATCATAACCTTACATATCAATACTTTAGGTTAGTTCCCTTTTTTTATAAATATCTTACCTTTCATCCTATCGAGGGACGGTCCATAAGGAGTTACAAGAAAACATAAAATGATAGAATATATCGAGTAGTACATCAAAGCTTTTCTATTCGGATATAACGATAGTGGCACAGATAAAATGGATATATCGAATATTTAGCCTTGTATTCTATTTTACATAAAAGGTTTATTTCTACTCGAGCTATACATAAAAACATTCCCTATGGTTTTCAATGCATTCAGAGTTCATAGGTAGGATATGCATGTCTTAGTAGTGGTTACATCTCAAACAATATTGTTGTTACATTTATTTTTAGAACACACAATAATCTGAATACATAATATAAACACTATTAATAGAACGGTATATTTTTTAAGAGTGGTTTTACTGACGAAATTTAATAGAACGAATAGAAATTTTCCTACAAATATCAAAGGATTGTAACACGTGAGGTCAGCGGAACTTTTAATTTATTCTTCGTAACCTCAACTGTTATCAAAGAAATCAGTTTTAACTTAGTTGTTTCTGAAGAACGATCTGCTTTTGTTTAAAATTTTTAAATTATGAACACTTTTTTACAAGTAATTTTTCAGTTAATATTTTGCCATATATGCACGGAGTTGTACATTATCTCTCCAGAACATTAATTTTACGAGCAAAGTTCATAATTAAAACCTCACAGAAGTTATGTCAGCCGTAAAATCTCTAACCTATGAACCGTACCTCATATACAAGAGGTATTACGAGTGATATATCGTTAGATTTATTTTGTTTCAATAACATGTCTCTAATTTTTTAATTTTTAAAATATTTATTTTTTTACTAACAATTACAACAAAACCTTTAAATAATCACGTGTATTTTAAGCAGGCATTTATACTTTTTTTGTGTGCAATTAGTATTATAATTAACATTCAAAATGATGCTATAATTTTCTGTTGAATATTTTATCGTTTAAAGCATAGCCTAAGTAACATAAATACCTAAAACCATAAAAAACCGTGACTACTATTATTAGCTTAGGATTTACTAATAATAATACTAATTTTTAATAGAAATTAAAATAATTTAAAGCTGCTGAGGACAAGTTTGGGATTTACTTACAGAATTTTACAAAGTCCGGAAATAACATTTTACTATAGTATAATTTAAAATAAATTCATGATATATGAAACATGCTATATTTTAGATATTATTTTTTTTTTCAAATTAACATGACAATGCCTCCAGTCCTAATACATATACAAACTTTAAAAATCCCATATCCTTTTGTTGAATTAAGCTTTATTTAGTCTAATTATTACAAGTATTCTGCTTTAAATTATCAAAAAATAATTTAATGTTTCTCAAATTGTCTCTTATTACACTTAGTGATCTAATAAACAACGTTCTATTTGTCGTAAACTCCGAAAGGTTTTCTTAAAGAGCTGCATCTGAAAACCGATAGCTCAGTTTGTGATTAATATGTTTTAATGTAGAAGAATTATTCCTAACAAAATCAATTTCACCGTTTATATTAGCATTCCTAGGAGCTCCTCATAGCAGAATTTTTGGTTAATTACTATTTATAAAGTAATTAAAAATGTTTCTTTCAATAAAAAATCATTTATTAATATCACCAATGATTTTTCTATTAATTGTGATTGGATCACTCCTCAATTATTTGTATTCTGGAAGTCACGCTTAAGTTACTACTCACACTTATTACAATGTTTAATTTAAAATTTCACTTATTACAATTAAGCGTTCTTAATCTTTGCTGGTTTTAATACACTAGGTTGACCTATTTGTGAATATTTAACTTCCTACAAAATGCCGTAAGGATACCTGTGTGACATACGTAAGAATATACTTCTCTTGAACAACTATACACTTTTAATTAAGTATGCAAAACACGTAAATACCACTATGGATGTAGAAACTTTTCATGAAGTAGTAAAGAGATTCTCCCTGCACACTTTGGGTACAGAGAGGATTAAAATCAGAGCGAAACACAAACTAGTCATGTTTTTTTTTTAGGTTAATTTATACGAAAGCAATATCGAGTCGGATAATAGTGTAGATCACTGTATAAGATTTGGCTGACCATTAGCGAATCTTTACACATTGATCAAAGAGAAAACTGCCTAGTAGAAAATTCTTTGAGCAAACTGGGTTCAAGAACATGTTTTATAAATGTTTTGCTATTTTGCTATTCAGACTATAAGAAGATTGAAATTGATTTTAATTTATAATTTATTTTACTGTAACATTTTAATTTGCTATGTCTTATACTATGGATGGATGCGTGCTCTGGTGTATGTTTACGTAACTAACTGAATAAGTTAGGAATTATGGACTATATTTTTCTGCAGAAATGTTTTAAGCCGTATATAAATTAATTAGTTTTAAGCATCAAACATGAATTAGTAAGGTATTATAATATTATTCAGATAAAATACGGTAATTTCAAATAAATTAAATATTTACCCATATTTAGAATGACCAAAACATCCATAAAGTTGCTGGAAGACGTACGTTAGAAAATCCTTCTCATAATAGATTAGTTATTCTGTATCAACTATGTTAAACCGATCCTAAACTGCTGTAACTGCTGATGATTTTCCACACGATTGAAACCGATTCTCCCTGCACGCTTTGGGCACAGAGAGGATTAAAACAACCCGAAACACAAGTTTAGTAGCTTTTAAATAATGATAAATGTTTGTGAAGAGTAAAAATCTTTGCAAGATAAAGAGAAATCCGACGAAATAACAGATATAAAATTTCTTTTGCTTTAGAATCAGGTCTTCGTTTCATATAAACTGATCTAGTGTTTTATGTTGTATTACTCGCTAAACTTAAATGTAAACTGCTTTGGATATCAAGAGTCATTATTAGGAGAAATTCTGATTACTCAATAACAGAAGTAACAGCCTTGTAAGTCATGGTCCTCGTTCAACTACTGACCATCACATTGTACTACATGTAGTAATTATTTGACTTTGGAAATGCTAAAACATACTCGCAATATTATTTAATGCTAAAAAATATAAAAAATCAGAAATTTTTTGTTTCTATGGATATTAAATAATGAATGTTTGGAAACGGTTTGATATATTTCATATGTGTTTCTCATTCTTTTATATTTTGTTGCCTTTTTCTGTAAAGAGTACTACTAATAAGAAATAAATCTCTACTTATCTAATCACCCATACACATACATTCTTTAGATAAAACTATATATGTCACAATTTAATTATTATGATATATTTTAATGATATTTTGGAATGGTTCCTTTGTAAAAATCCCCCCTGGGCATTGCCTTTAGAGGGAAAGATTACTTATTTAAACTAAATAAAAACTAAAGTATACGCTTTGTTACCAGCAGTTATAAAATAACTCCAAATGAGGTTCTTTCATTTTAAAATAAAACATTGCAAACCATATTAAATCAAATTTTAAAGAATAGTTGATTATGTTGTACATGATCAAATATTATCTTTCAAGTACGGTTTGCGATATGACATTTTACGTATTTCTAATTATTTTTTATAAAATGGGGATACCTGTTCTAACCTATATTACACTTATCTGGATGCCTGTGATGTCAAAACTTTGCAAGGGGTTGTTTTGAGCTTCTTCGTTTTTCGTCGCCGCTTACTTTCGGGTCCCTTTAGACGAACATGACTCCAGATTTCAGGAGTAAAGTATGAAAGAGCATAAGATTTCAAACGCTACACGTATGAGGAAGGTGAACTGGAGATAAACTCATTATTCTCAAGTAAAATTATAACTACATTTTTGTATATTTTTAGATTATTTAAATCTGTAATTACGATACTTAACTATAGTTGCAATAATAATTATTATTAATAGTACTATATTTTATCGTAATTTAATAGTAGTATAGCAAGAAGAGGTACCCTATCCTCCAACTAATCCACGTATTCGGTCAATTTATGTATTTTGAAAATTACAATCATAGCCACAAAATGAGATTTCCTAACTGAGAGTGTCCCAAATAAATCACAGAACTTTCAGTTCATATTCAGCTTACCAGTGAACAATACTTAATCATAAACATTAAGTGTACAACAATACTTCTCTACGTTATACATTATAACACAAGTTGTAGTCTTTAACTAATGTTAAGTCTTCTGTTACATTTTAACTATATTTTTATACTCTTTAGGATTGCAGCTTAAGTGTCAAAGTACAGTACAAAATAAGAAACAGGAGTAAATGTGGGTTTTACGTGATGAACGAGTAGCATCGTGCTAAATGTGTATTATCAAAGTATTTCAACTGAAAATAATTATTAAATTTTTAAGAGCTGTAACTTTGGTAGTTTTATTTTCTAAAGTTTGTTCTTAAAAGGGAACATTTGTATTATATTATAAGGTCAGCCAGACTCTTTTACATTTTTTGTTTCTTTTCATATTAAATCATGGACATTACCTACTATATAAAGCTAATATTTTAGTGGTGTAATGCATACAAAGCTTTTGAGTGGTTTTTTATTTCGTTATCTAGTATAGATAAAAAAGACTGCTAAAATATTCCTAAGCAATAAATTACTAAAAATAGCTGCATGTTTTTCACGAGGAAACCCATCAGCTCTCTCCGCTTCATTACTCACTCAGTCCGACTTCACACTGAGTAATGTTTCACTTCAGCCCAATTAACCGACTCAGTTTACTAGGATTCAGTAATTTTAACTTATTTTAAATATGTAACCTACCGAATATTTCCTATTGTTAAAAAAAGAGTAGAAACAGGAAAAGCTAGCAGTACGAAAATTTTGTTTCAAGATAAAATGTTTTATGATTGCCATATTGTGTTCAAACTGATGACATATTAAATGTGCCTATAATTCGTTTTATACGAATCATTGAATCCTCTAAAACGGTATAGCGATACAAATTTCATATAAATATCAAAGTGTGGGAATTTTACTCTTAAAAACTAATCGTACTAAGTAATTTAACATTTGCTTTTTGTAGTAGTAAAGTTTATGTCCCGTTGGGATCATAATGATTTAAACTGTGTTTTCATAAACATAATAGTATTTTATAAATTAATTTTACAATAGTTTTTAGTATAAATCTATTACGGAGACATTATCCGGAATTATATATAATTTCTCATTTTACCTTTTTTACTTATTTCTGACCTCTAATACATAGATCCATATCATTATTTTCTTAATTTTATGGAAATAAATTATTAAAAGTTACAAGTACAAGTAATGAAAAATTACTCTGACACTAACTGAAAAAAAATAGGTTTTTTAAAATCCTGTTTTATAAATATGTAGGACACATACATTTTCAATATAACACCTTATTTTAAAGTAGTTTTTAACAGTATGCATGATTTTTTGTCTTATTCACGAAAACTTCTCAAAGCTCAGGCTACCACTGTAGGCAACTACATCTGATGCTGGAGAAATAACTCCCATAAAAACCCATAATTTTTATCACCCAGTCTAGTGTTGTGTATTTAGTGAACTTTCCAATTTTCTAAGTCGCATTGAGTGGAGATTGTCCTTTACAGTATAAAATAGTACTTCTTAAGAGCTATAATAATATATTATAATAGCTATAATAGCTTGTTGAAAAATATGTGCTAGCTTGAGGAAAATATGTTTAATAAAGCTGCAAAACTTAATATAGCATAATAGTAAATATGCAAGAATAAACATTTCAAACAGTATAACCCGTTCAATAATGTTTAAAGTTAAAAAATGTTACTCTTAAATTTATTGTTCCACTCTCATACTTAAAACAAAATCGATTTAATAATTGTTTATGTCTATGTGTTTTTTTACATCAACGGAATAGGTATTTTAATTGCATATAATTTATTGATAAACTAATACAAAATAATAAAATGGTTATAAAGATAACACTAGTTTTACTATAATAAGTTTTTTATGCACTTTCAACACGGTTTAGTTCTCGGAAGGAGCTGTACATCCAAATGGAAATATTTGATTTAAAAGTATTATAATAATTAGAAACTGGCATTATGATTTAAAAATAGTGTTTTAAACTTTCTTAAAAGATGTATTATTAATAAATGAGAAAATAAAATATTTAAAGATGACAATATAATCTAAGAAGTTGCTTCTATAGCCTAAGTGTATAATTTATATGTGCCAACTCAAATCTCTTGTAAAGTATAGGAGAGCTCTTGTGTTTATCTCAGCAACTTATTGAATAATTTAAAAGATACAGACTATATCATTTACAAATCTGTTCAATACCGTGTTTAAAAATGATAGAGTTGTAAACAAATTAACGAAATACGTTATAAGTTTTTATCCTGTCAGCTAAACTTCGATAACTTCAAATTATTTTCAATATTTACACTACTATAAAATGCCTGACAGATGTCTCTCAGGCACATTTAAACTAAATAATTCTCATTGTAATCTTTACACTTTTATTCAAATATGTATGAAGGAATCTGAAAACATTTTGAAGAGTTGTGGAGAATAAAAAAAAAATAAATGTGATTCTTTCTGTACACGTAGAGTACTGAAGAAATTTCATACCATAAATTACAAGTACTTTCTATTTGCCCATAAAATACTCGAAAATTATTTGTTGATCAAGATAATCAACACTAAAAAAGAGAATAAACTGTAAGTTTCAATAAAAATTAAAATCCTGTTAATTGTAAACGCATTATAATCACATAGGAGCTGTTTAACTGTTTTGCTTTGATTAATAATAACTAAAGAAACTCATCTATAAGTCCTTGTCTCAGACACCATAATATATATTTAATTTAAAAATATATTATTATTTAAAATAACCATATTTTTGATTATAACAAGTTGTTGGTCTGGCATCACGATTTTTATAACCTGCTTGAGATGTATCTCAGAAACATTTATGTAAATAATTTTCTTTTTAACCTTTACACTTCAAATATGTATTAAGCGATCACAAAACATTTGGATTCTGTATCGAAAATAATTGTACACTGATTACTTTTGTACACTGAGAGTACTGAAAGGAGTTAAAACCATAAATCAAACAAGGTCATTCTGTTTCTCTTCTGTTTTCTTTCAAATATACGATCAATCGAGTACGACTAATGTAGACCATGCAGTGTTTTTGAAGTAGCTGGATAAGGAAATAAAAAGATTTAAAATCGAATTGTTATTTTAAAATACACTATTCAAATGTAAGTAAGTGAATATTTTGTTCACTTAGAATAAGAAGTTTAGAAAATTGCACGTAGTACCTTTGCGCTGCTTTCGGAGTGACAGAATATTGTGGGTGGTTAAGGCTAAGGGAAGGGGTTGTCTCCTGTTGATTTACTTGAAGAAAGATTTAGGGCAATAATCTTAAATCATGTCATGCCAGCTCTGAACCAGCCTCTCCAATCAATGCAGGTAGGGGGTGGCACACCCTTATGTCTGCTGGGGAAAAAATTTGGTTCTTAGGAAACGAAACTTAAACAGTCATCTCTCACAATAGACTAGACGTATCGAATTACCTTTGCGTTCCTGAATCTCGACATTTGCTTTTAATCATGTGCCGCTCCTGGACATCCATAATGTTTTCCAGATTTAAGTGACACATCTGTTTTTGCTGTACGCAGTATGGGTTAAACTGGAAGATGTAAAGTGAGCACTCTGTGGAAAGTAAATGTTTACATAAGGATTAATGTATTGCTACTACCAGATACAATACAGGAATTTATTTTTATTCTTCAGAGTAAATGAATCAGTACACATTTTTAGAAAAACCAAACACCAGTTTCTTAAAAAAAACCAAGATTATAGGAATATAACTTATTGTTAGGCTGTATAAATATACATACTTAAAACTGTTATCACTCTCAGATATTTTTGAACTAACATACTTTTAGTATGAAACATATCTTTTACCAGTGATTTTCAATAAATTTATTTTATCACATTAAAAACAAATATGAAATTATGCAGCGAATTGTAGGCTTTACTGGTGCTATTATTTACATTCAATAAGTTTTTTTTATAAATGATTATACTTCAGACTGGGTTAAGATTATTGTTATTATATGTATACAAGCATTCGAACTCGGGCCCTGAAGTTAATAAGCTGAGACAGAATTACTCAGCTACGACAAAAGGTGTCTCCTAGGCACATTCTGGTAATTCTTCAGCGTATGCCCACTATACATGCAAGTGCACCTTTTGCAATAATATGTTATACTTAATATTGCTATATAATGAAAAGTTCTTCTCATAAAAAGGAAATTAGCATTCAGTTAAAGTGAAAATTTTAAGTATTGGTAATGGAAATGGATTCCAGTACGGCAGTGATAACTGCAATGTTTGAATGGACTGGTATTGTTCCGCGTTCTATGAGAGAATACCAAACAAAATTATATTATTGTTTGTTTGCGAAACTTTTCAGAGCTCAATGAATTATTATATTGTATGAATTTAAACATAAAATAGTTAGGAGTTTTTAATATTAGTAATACACACCACTTTGAACTAACTTTTACAACTACAGAATACCGAAACGATGGCTGTGAGTCATAATTTATATTTTTTTATTAATTGTATAAACCAGATTAAAGATTTTTAACCTTATTCTTTATCTTTATAGGAAAACAATAAGCAGATTATAAGTTTTGTTTTGGGTATAGAAGGGTGTAAATTTTTCCAAATGCAAATTTAAAAGAAAAAGTACAGTTGCTTTTACGGAAAACGTACCTATAGGATTTATTTTTCTATAGTAATAATTATAATACACGATATAAAAGTAATTAAATAATTAACATAAATTAATATTATGTTTACTTTTAATGACGTTACTATTTTTATTACAAGTTTTTAATACTTTAAAAATGCACTGTTTTAGTAATTTTAACTGTCGACAAAAATAGGATGTAAGCTACGTACTTTGAGAGCAGATACTATGAGTACTCATATGTAGTATACTCATAGTATCTGCTCTCACTGTAGGTCCAGGGCCTGGTCCTCTGTATGAGCCTCACAGCGTGTTTCTTTGTTCGGTGTATCTCCGAGGTGATGCAATTAGTTTCTTTTAAATTTAATACTGAACAATCTAAAAACTATATATCGCGAAGCTTTTCTTTCCTTGCTTCTATGTATATAAGTCACTTAAGATGATTTTTAAAATAAAGTTGTCCATATGTATTCCTACGCATGTGACCTACTTTTATCATTTTAAAACACAAACACTAGATTTAGTTGTAGTTTTATTTCTATTCAAGTGATCAGGCATTTACAAGTATAAGTTAAAAGCCATGAGTTTCTTACAACTGATAAAATGTTTTCACCAAAAAATGAAAGTGATCGCCAGCCAAAACTAGCTTAGTAATAAACTGGTCGTAATAAATGAGCTGCAAAGAAGTAAACAAAATCAAGCCATATGTTTATCAAAGATAATAGTTTCAATATTAAAACATTTAAATCGAACCTTGAGACACATAAAACATAGTGATATTACCGTCAGCCAACGATATGGAAAGTCTAAATTACCCATTTTCAGCCAACTATTAGTTACTGGTTTCAAACATTCCAGTTTATATACTTTTAATGAAGCTTGGCCTAAGAAACTTTAAACCTGTAGATTATTCTTTTTTACATATACTAGTATACTTATGTGTATATTTCACTCATTAAATGTTTTCTGCGAGTCCCAGTCAGACAGCTCAGCATGTACTATGTGTCTGTATCAAATATATTGTAATACACAAACTTGCAACTGTTGGTTGGACACTAATGTTATTTAAATTCTCGAACATAGTATATACTATATATATATTGGAATATATATATATTGGTATATATTGGAACTCCCTTTAATCCGAATACGGGCTTTTAATACGACAATTACTACGGACAATTGTGTCTTGACTAAGTGTTCATTTACAAATACATTAGTAGATGTATTTAAACAATGTTTTATAACCTTATAATACCTTACATTTATTTACCAGGCAAATATGTAAATATAAAATTGAGATAATTTTCAAAAGCTATATATCTTGTGTCCTTTTATTAAACACTGTTTAGTTCAAATTAATACGTATTACATTTATAGATTTAAATATTTATATCTAATGGATCACTTAAGTAGAATTTCAATTAATTTGAAACACCTTAAACCAGTAATGCAGGGTACTTAACATGGGACGTGAAATAAATATCTACTTCGTCAGTTGTTGTTGGAAACTGAGGTTAGCACCTTGCCTTGTTATTAGTAAACGGTTTGGTACCTTTTGAATATGTGACGTTTCTGTGATAACGTTATGAAAAGTAGTTTACTGGAATTTAATGTTACCCAGATTTTCCCTCGCCTAGGAATTATAATCAAAAATTCGCCTACGAATATATAATTACATCTAATATAACTTGTTGGCCATGATATTAGTAGATTATAATATAAAACAAATGCATTTGGCATTATTGCAACTATTAGTTAGCAACCTTGAAATGTAATACGGTTTGGGAAGAAAAGCATTGACGGAGGTATTTCCTGATTTGATTTACAAGAGAAAACGGCAAACTATCTGCTGGAGAGAATACATACGTTAACCGTACTCTGAAAAATTTTACTATATTACAACATTATTTAGGAGCTCGTGTTATTTTTAATTTTTGTATGATAGGTCGGTGGACAATTGGATTTTTAGTCTGATTTTAGACAAGATGGAAAGTCCAGAGCTTAGAATAACGGTATGAAAGGGAACTTTCACGAAAAAACTAGTTTTGTTTAGAAAGCTCTCTCTCGCTACCCGTCTCTCTGTTTGTCAGCACGTATCCTTCAAAGTCCTGAATGTAAAGTCTTCATTGCTGTCCTGCTCTTGTCGCTATTACTCATCAACGCTGTTCTGGTGAGTTGTTATGCCTCACGACTCTAACCCCTGTAGCTTTAAATAGGAATAACCCCTCCATGTCACAACATGAAAATTTTAATTTCACAGGAACTCGGAATGTACACCGCAGTGGATGGGTGTATAGTGTTATCGACGCTAGAAATTTAATTTATTTACTTTTAAAATATTTCTTTCTCTTCGTGAAATCGTGCATTGTGAATTGGTGCTATACTTTAGACTTCATTAGTTAATGCTTGGTAGCTTGAAACCTGAGTAGAGGAGGTTTAAGTTAGACCTAAAATAAATGAATTCAGGTCTAACAACTATTTTATAATATTTGTGGAGTGTGTTACGTGTTACGTAACAAGTTTTGCTGAATTTGCGAGCAGAGTTAAAATATGTAGCTTATTATTTCATTTTCTACATAATAATGTGGAGAGATTTAAAAGTCATACAGAAAACAAATATTTTCATCTCACGTAGAAAAAAAAAATAATTGCGTTGCTTCTTAAGTGATAAGCTTTGTAATTAATGGAAAAAAACACGTAGAGTTGGATAAACCTGAGTCGTACTAATAAATACTCGATTCACAGAGTGTACTTATGAGTTTAACTGTGGCAGTGAAAACCTAACAGCACTACTTGTACATGTTAAATAAAATTATATCTTACCACGTTGCTGCAAAAATAGTATAATAATGAATTTAAATTTTATCTTGGAGGATGGGCCTAATGCTTAAAATGTTCTTTGATATGTAGCCTACGAACTTACAAATTTACTAAACACTGTAAAATTGACTATATTTTACAATGATGTTGACTTATCCGAGCAGCGTCAGCATCTTGGCTCAAAATTCCAGCTGTAGTCGGAAAAGTGAAGATTAGTAGACTAGAAGTCTAAATATGAATACTTGAAGTACTTGAAGTTGTACTCATATTTAAAGAGCACTCTTAAACGTTTCTAAAACAAAATCACAACATTATTAGCCATTTATGGAGTTAAATTATAATTATGACAACGTAGTCTCGTCAGAAGTATATCGCCACAACTTATATCCGTATTAATTTTACAAATATAACATCATAACAGGTAAGTTACTTTATTATTGACAATTTGTCTTTATATTACATTGTAATTAGTTTCCTCGCATGAAAGAGCTAGTATTTATTACAAAGATATAAATTTTACTTAAGTAAAAGGAGCGTGAGGTGTTGCTTGGCAGCAAGATGTTCAGCTACAAAGTTCAAAAGAGAAAATATTATTACGCGTGAGAATTAGGTTATTAGTCCGCCAAGAATTTAGTTCCAAAACCATAAGATTATACTTATGGTAATCCGTAACGAATAACAGCGTTGCCGAAATATATATTATATAATATAAAAATAAAATAAAGTATACCTTCTCTGACGCTCAGCCCAATTCCATGGTTGGACATGCACCATCATATAACTCATTTTTGTCTATGTAGAAATGTCATGCAAGGTTTTATGCCAGTTGTCTGGGAAGCAAGCGAGGATACCAAAACGCAAGAGTGCGATAAAGTTACATATTGTCTACAACATTTAACGTTCACTGCAGTTTATTATAATTTATTTTTACTCTACGAATAAAAGGGTTACTTGTTAAAATCTTACAAGATCTTCAGGTTCTTTATATATTCATGTATCTATTTTATCGTTTCCATCATTGTTACCTACAGGAACTTTGCTAAAATATTCCCTGAAGCTCATCCAAATATCATCGGTTATAATGAAATAATATTAACCACAGCGTTCCTCAAATATAAATTAAGCTTCATGCAAATTTTTAATTCTATAAGTCTGTTCGTTTTCCGGGATATCTTGTAAACTAACATATATAAAACATTGAAATATTTCAAGCCTCATGAGTGATACTGATTGGCCTAAGCTCAGCGAATTACTTCATTTTTCAATATAACAGAATTAACATAAGTGGAATATAGTATGACAATATAAGGACTCGGAGCTGTACATGATGTGTAACAGATTCTGATATCAAAAGTATTGCACTTCTCAGTACAAGTTAATGGGAGCCAAAGTTATAACTTTACATTTATGTTTTTCGTTACTATTTTCATTATAAATCCTTTTAGTTAGTGGAATGCAGTGCGTATTTTAAAAGTGGTTTTGTAATAACTGTTAATTTGAAGTAACACTGGCATCACCTCTAATAACAAGTTAGGAACTGAAAATAATTTAAATAATAAAATGTAACAAATATTTTCTGTAAACCTTATTTTTTTAATAACACGTACTTCTATCTCCTCTAATAACTTTTTTAAAACAATTCAAAACTGAAAATAAACTTAGAGCTAATATACATTTGAAGTACTTATTCGAGTTACGTTATCTCCATGGTTGTCGAAGTACGAGATGTTTTGCAATAACATTGATGAATACAACGTTCTCGATAATTAGGATTCAAATCTAATATGACCTTAATATTGAGTGATAAACAAAACTATATATTTAATAACGTGTGTTCCTTCTACGAATTCAAAAGAATGCATCCACATACTCAGTTTCCATTACAAAAAGTTTGAAGCTCTTTAAAGATCTAGTTTGCAATTTACTCCTTTTTCTTTCAAAGCTAATAGAGTTTGCAGTTTTACAGTTCTGTGTATAAACCAAGCTGTGGTGGTAATCTCATCATTTAGTTGAATAAATTAAAATATAAAGACCATAATTATCCTCAAATCTGTACAACACCCTCTTTATAAATCAATGACTTTAAACAAATTAACGCAATACGTTCTAAGTTTTAATACTAAATGAGCTAACATTTACCAATTTAAAATTATTTTCAATATTTACACTACTATAAAATGCCTGAAAGATCTCTCTCAGACACATTTAAGTAAATAATTCTCTAGGAAATCTTTACACGTTTGATAACATACGTGAGAATAGATCTTAAAACATTTCGAGGATTTAGAAAACATAGTTGTAAACTGATTCTTTCTGTACACTTAAGAGTACTGAAGGGATGTAACACCATATATTAAAAGTTATTTCAGTTCATCCACAAAACATATGAAAGTTGTTTTGTTGATCAAGATAAAACAAGAAAATAAACTTATTGTGAAATTCATTAAACATTATAATCCTTTCAGCTGCAAATGCGTTATAATTATACTGAAACTGTTTCACTGCTTTTGACACATTTAAGTAAATCATTCTTTTGATAATCTTTACACATTTTATAAAATAATAGAGAATGGATCTTAACACAATTGGAGGTTCAGAAGAAGATAGTTGTAAACTGATTCTTTTTGCACACTTCGAGTGCTGAAGGGATTTAAAACCATAGATCACAAATACTTTCAGTTCGACCACAAAACATACGAAAGTAATATTTAACTAGGAAATAAACTTAGGCCTATTGTAAAATTCAATTAAAACTGTAATCCTTTTAACTGCAAACCCGTTATAATTAGATTGGAACTGTTTCACTGTTTTTGCTAGATGCGCTTTTTAGAAATATATAAAATTACTTTCATTAAGAAGAATAAACATAGAAAAAAGCTTTTAAAGAAGAAAAGTAATTCATCTGTAAGTCCCCTGTCTCGATCCTTGTCTTCGCCAGCTTACTCCGGATGTATATTTTCCACGTCCTGCGTGTTGAACGATTTAGAACGTTAAATAGAACAATTAAAAAGGTCCTGGCTTTTTTCGAGCTCTTGGCCATTGCACTTGTTCCTGGTCATGCTTCTCCAACCTAATGTGGCATGAGTTCAACGAAGTTTTTAAATAACAGTATTGAATTTATGAAAATCTTGGTAATGCATGTTCTTTTTTATCTATGGATATTTAAAAGATATAATATGTCCCCTGTTGTGTGTTTCATCTGTTTCTTTTTTATACTTTTTCCCTTCACTTGCTTGTTTACGTCATGACACTATTAACAGGAAATAGTTTTTTGTTATCAGGTTACCTGAACACATACCTACTATAGAGAAAAACATGTTTTGTAACTCACCTTACATTAATGTCAACGTGATAAATTTTCATAATTTAGATCCAATATACAGGCACAATACTCGATATGTCACGTTATTGCTAAATCATATATTTTCATAACCAGTCTGCACAGTTCAAACTTCTGTCCTAACACTAGTAAGGTTATCGTACTGGTTTAATTAACTTTCTATACTCATCGTATAGTTGACATTGGTTACTCTCCTGGACTTTAACTAATTGTTATTCTACATTATTATACGTATCATGGTAGAGACATTTAATATTTCTGTATCAAAAACGATATTCCTTTATATAAGTTATATTATATTTACAACCCTGCAGGGATTACTTCTGGCTGTTTTATACCTTCCAGCTGAACTTACCACTAGGCACAACAAAAATCTATGTGTCACTTAAATCTCGCCAACCTTATAGATGTCCAGAAGCGGCACATCTCTAACCACACGTGTGAAGATTCTTGGGGTCAGGGGTTATTCAACATGTTACATTTATCTGTTTTATCAAAATTATACTAATCGATCTATAACAATATATGTTGTTTTAATGATACAGGTAGAAAGTATTAACTAACATACGAGTATTAACTAACACAAGCAGCACGGAACTCACAGATCAGGCGCTGATAAATCACAACATGCATTTCCATGTTAATTTATCTAATTATGCTAAATTCATTGGACCAACTCAAAATTATATCATCTTATACAAAAACTTACGTGTCTGATATTACTAAACTTTGAAAAACTTGTTACCTACAGTGAGTGATCTATCAGAATAATTTAAAGTTATATAAATGTTCTAGTTTGGTACCTGTTTCATAGATTTAACCGTGATCACAGGAGTATTAGGTTAAATTTTACAGAATATGTTGTTATCATATTTTTCAATGTTTATCATATGAAAAGGTAAGTAGGAAACATTTAAACTCTTCCAGGTTTATGATGAGTGCAACATTTTAGGCTCGCGCTTACTGGGAATCCTTCGTTCACGGGGAACTATTGCAAGCCCTAATACCTAGCACGGGGGTTCGACGGATAACCCAGGCCTTTCGACCAGGGAAGGCACGCTGATTCCTTCAGTGTAGCGTGCGTTCGGCCGAGGACATCTAAAGGCATCACAAACCTGTTATTACTCAGTCTTGTCCGGCTAGAAGCCGCCTGTCCCTCTAAGAATAATTTGATTCGCCGGTAGCACTATTGTGAATGCGCCTAGTTAGCAGGCTAGAGTTTTGAATGTTATCGGAATTAACTTCCTAATTTATATTTTTTCTATTTATGATTTCTTGTACATCAGTACATTTTAACAAGAAAACGTATGAATTCATTACATTCCAGTAGTTAATTCGATTTCTTCTTCGATTACAGGATTAGCGTTAACGAATCGTATCATTCGTGATGCTGAAAAATGTAATGTCTCTCTATTTGTCTATCTGTCTATCCCATTGTCTCTGTCCATTTCTCAGTCCATCCGCATCATATCTTGCAGAGGTTATGACCTTTAGCTTAACATTTTGAAGGAATATATGCAAAATTGTATTATGGGCAACATACCGATGATAGTTCATATCGTTCCATTGGTTATCGCTTGTAAATGTTTCACACTCGTCTTATGTGGAACTGTAATTGTAATGAGAACGAAGTAGAATAAATAATTTAGTAAATTAGCTAAATACAATGATAAGAGATCTTGATATTTGAAATATCAATACATTTAGCGTATTTATAAAGAAAAATGGGAGAATAATAGGAAAAAGTGTTTTTATACAATGAGACAAGTCTACATTTTAGCGCAATTTTGAGTAGTAGTTACTCGTTACCCTACTAACTGACCGTAACTGTTATTATTAAAACCCAGCTGTAAAACTTAACTCAATGGGAACAGTTATATGTATCTGGTTGTTATCTCGAAAAGGATGATCTGTAGAATTATGAATAAAACCTTTTATAAATAGTTTTTCCATAGAGAAGAACGAGTTCTATAGTGGTGCATTTCCATCAAGAGAATTCGTCTGAGCGTTACCAAATCCTTTTACTCAGTAGGCTGAAAAAGTTTCTTTTTTGTCTGCTGAAGGATAAAAAAGTTTTCCAGATATCTTAATAATAAAGTGAGCCGTATACTTTAAATTGTGCATGCAGTTTCAGTGAAGCTTTTGTAATAGGTGTTGTGGCGTACTCCTACCTCCTTGTAATTAAAGTCATTGTGAAATAATACAGGTCTAATGACTGGAGGGTCTCTGAGCATATCTAAACTGAGGAGTGTTCTCGTTTTAAATAGTTATATAAGAACAGTCTCTTTCGATAAATACATGCTCAATGCAATTTACATTTTACATAATGTATTCCTAAGGATGCGTATCCCCGAAATAGAAAAATACAGTACTCGAAACCGTTCATAACCTTTAATTTGCAAAAAAAAGATTTTCATTTAATTTTTTCAAATCTAATTACCACCTTTACTCGTCGCATGTACAGGTTTTTCTGTTCAAGTAATCGTACACCTAAAATTGCGTAAAAACTATCGACCTTAAATGTTGACTTAGTGAACCTACAAAAAATAAATATTAATTCTCCGGCGATTTCTGGAGATTAATTACTACCGTTATTTAAATCTTATTGTTAACCAAGATGTTGACTAAAATCACTTTGGTACTGGTTTAATTCTGCAGAGTGCTCATTTTTAGCTGAGGCGTTTTTCAGCACAACGTCTCATTCTAGTTTGTAGAAAGTATAATTTTGAAAGTGACATTGAAATGTAATAAGGTATTTATATTAGTTCAATTACTTTAATTGACTATATCTTAATTATTATAGTGTGAAAGATACATCTTGTGATAAAGTCTGTAACTAATTGAATCACTTGAACATCACAGACCATATTTATCTCAAAAATGATTATTACTGTTGAAACAAATTATTAAATACAATAAATAAACATAATTCAGTTAGTGGTTTCATACATAAAAACTTAGCATAAACTGTTTTCTACTCAAGATGAATATTTATCCAACTGAATGATTGCCAGAAAAATGTCAATTATAAATAATTTAGGAGATATTTCTCCTTATAAGTTTTAAAATATTTTAGCAGATATATATGAGCGAATACAAAGTGTAAGTGAGATTGGTACATAGGATTACTAAGATCTGAATTGATTTTTTTCTGCACACTTTGGGTACAGACAGAATTAAAGGCAGCCCAAAAACAAGGTCCTTTCTGCATTTACACAAAGATTACAAAATATTTTATTGATTAAATAATTTCTAAGAAAAGCGAAAACCACGAAATTAAAACATATGCAAAATGAATAAAATAGAATTTACTTCAATTATTATTACATTTGAACTGTTCCTGTGCTTTTTGCTGTAATTAATACTTGCTATAACTAGGATGTAATTTGCTTTGGGTAACGAGAGATACTATTAAGAAAAACTTAGATCTCTAAATTATAAAAGTAACTCATCATGTAGGCCTGGTTTTGGAACTGGTTGTTTCTAGATTCTAGCTGATGTTTCTCTTACATGCTACGCGTTGAATGGATACTGAACACAAATACGTTAGAGTTATCTAAAAAACAAGTCCATAAATTACCTATCCCTTGATGTTTCCAGAGATATTAAACAGTTTTTGTACGTACTTTTCATATGTTTACTTTAATTTTCTTTTATCAACATTGCTTCTTTACGCCATCACTAGTACTGACATTAAACCGAGTTTTATTGTTATGTGATTGTTAATACATATTATAAAGACAAATTTGTGGTTAAAATATAATTTAAATTTGATTTCTGTCTTAGGTTATGGTGTATATGGTAATATAGAAAAAGTGCATATATGATTCAGTTTCCTTGGAAAAAAATATAAACTGTTTCCCCTTGTACGCTTTGGGTACAGAATGATAAAAATAGCCTAAAACAAAAAGTTTAGCTGCTTCTACGCAAAAAATAACAAAGGGAATTTGTTAATTTCTATAACTATAGCACACAAAAAAAGAAAGGAATCTGAAATAACTATTTAAACTAAATATTAAGTTATATATATTAAATGATGATATGTATAATTTGTGATCACGTTATCATTACATATGAACTGTTCCAGTGTTTTTGTTATGATTAATACTCGCTAACAATATGATATAAACTGCTTTGTGTAACGATAGATAATGAGTGTGGATATTGTGATTTCTAAATAATAAAAGTAAATAAAATAACACATCCTTGTATGTCCTGGTCCTACTCCTAGGCACCGCATCCTGGTCTTGATGGTGGTTCTCCGACTTACTTAGAGTTAAACTACTTTTGAACGAGGAAACAGAACTGTCCAACACTAAAGAAATTTCAAAAGTTTTACTTTTGGTTTCTATGGAAATCTTCAATTTTAATAAATATTACTTTTGGGTATTTTTTAGCTGTTTCGCTTCTTTTTATTGCTGTATTAAACTACTTTTAAGATCACGTCTTTTATCAACATTAAAAATACAGAAAAACGTTATAAAATTTCTATTATCTGATTATGAATACGTATATTACGAGCGGACAAGCTTGGAATAAAACATAATTTTAAGGATTTTTTGTCCGTATAACTAATACGGTAATATATGTTGTATGGTATAAAATATCTAAGGAGAGTGTTTGGTATGTCATTTACGCTGTCGTTCATTCGCATAAAACATCCTCCGTATGTTCCATAAATATGATATGACATTATTCAATTAGTATAAGATACATGATGAATTTTCAATTTCCTTAAAAGATTATAGCTATTAAAAAATATTAAAAATCTTATTACAAGTAAAAAGCACTAATGTAATTATGTACATACTTAACTCACAATATTGAACAGTTTTCTACTACTTTACATAATCTTGTGTATTAGAGAGAATTGGATAAATTAGCTCAATTGTTTTCCTACAAAACCTCCTGTATGTGTCAAAGATCTTAAAGATTTAAATTTATTTAAACGGGATAAATTATAATTTCCTTATTATGAAGTTTATATTATATTTTGAGTTTACAACTGATAGAAAAACCGTTAGTAAATTTTAAACATGTTTATAAAAAACAATTTCAAAAACAATACAACCATAGCCGACAATAATTTTAGGTTGTACAGCAACGGGTTTATCTCTCCGATTTGAGGGCACTGTCTTTAAAGATAAATCTAAGACGGACCAAAATATTGGAGTATTCTTCTGTAAATATCCGGTCGTAACAGCCAAGGTCAAACAATCGATCTGGTCTGAGTCGACCTTCGTACTGACTGTTTTACCCACGGACAGCTGTACGTCCTGCTCAGTAGAGTTCGACGCCCAGAAACCATCGTGGACTTGCCGTCCTGATAGGGTATCCGTTGAAGTCGACTACGCTAGGAACATCGTTTAAACAAGTCCGTAAACAAGATTGACACTGGCAGTAGGCTAGGGGACCTGCCTAAACCAAATCCCTCCTTGGAGATTGACTCTTGCAGTAAGCTAAGGAGCCTGCCCGAACAAAACTCCCCCGTCGAGACTGACACTGGCAGTAATCTAAGGAGCCTGCCCGAACAAAACTCCCCGTCGAGACTGACACTGGCAGTAGGCTAAGGAGCCTGCCCGAACAAAACTCTACGTCGAGACTGACACTGGCAGTAAGCTAAGGAGCCTGCCCGAACAAAACTCCCCGTCGAGACTGACACTGGCAGTAAGCTAAGGAGACTGCCCGAACAAAACTCCCCGTCGATGGAAATAAGTATTATATTATGGTCTCTGTGTTTGCCGGTCTCACCGTGGCGAGCCTTTACATGTGATGCTTGCGTTGTAAATCATTGGCAAAGTTACTTTTCACTTCCTGGAAAACCTAACCTCGGACTTTAGTTATCAATAAAATCTCCTTGTGTACTAGTTTCACTAACAAACCACTTAATTTTTCTACGAAATATATCAATTATTTTTATACAACATAATATGTTATTAGTCTGAGCATTAGACAACAATTATGACACGCACAATTCTCAAGAGCGGATACAACTGTAAGCATAAAATGTTGTGAAACTTCATTTCCGAATTCACCAATCACCAATTCCCTCTTATCCTAGAATTTGAAATCGAGCAAGTATGAGGCTTAGGGCGTGTTGTAATATTATAAAAATCCAATGTACACAAGCCGGAATTGAGGTTTTTTTAAGTGGATTTACCTTTAAATTATGAAATAAACTTTTTAATCCCTTTTTAATTCTCAGCAATACAAAAATATCCCAATCAAGTTTTGAAACATAATAATACGTTTACAAAAATAATCAAATTTATTATTTATTATTGTCGTTAATGGTGAAATAGATATCGAAAAACAAAAAAAAAAATTGTTGATATTAACATAGTTAAGCTTGTAAAACTAAAAAAAAACAATGTCCACCTCTTTTATAATTATTTAAAAGTTCTTAAATTAAAATATAAATGTCCCAATTAACTTTAAAATATTGATGCGTTTAAATGAAGACATTAGTAGCGATTTCATTTGGTACTGCAAATTTTTATGCCCAAAGAGGCTCTTAACGTTTTGACTAGAAGTTTAGCGTCAACCTTTCTATGAGGGACTTCGTAATAAATACCGTTACTACGTAATTAAGCAGCATTGCTCGTAATAATCAGACATTACTTGATTCTTAACATAATTAATAACCCATCGAGTAGTAAAATTCCGATTAAGATTTTTAAATAAACTAGTTATTATCTGTTTTATTCTTAACTAATAGGAACAAGGGTACTCTCAGTTACGTTTTATATTTATAAAAGGAATTTTTTAAAGATCATTTTATTAAAAAATGTATTTTAGATTCTGAAAGCAAATCTTTTATAACTACAATATATGTTACAATTTAAAAAAAAAAATTGCTTGTACTACGACAAGAAAGAAAAATGAGAAATTAAATTTAGTTCTGAATGTCGGTGGAAGTTAGCTTCAGAGCTCTGGTGATGGTTTTAGTAACTAATTAGCTGTATCAACAATTACAGACCATATTTCTCCTCCAATCTGAATAATATAGTTATTATTTTATTGAGTGTAAACAATTATATGTTATTAAGATATGAATTTATTCCTAAGTCAACTATCATTCGCTTATTTAAAATTAGTCAATATTGCACTGCTATTAAATGCCTGAGTGATATCTCGAAGACATATTTTAGTAAATAATTCTCCAAGTAATCTTTACACTATTTATCAGACAAGTATAAAACAGATATTATATAGCTTGGACTTGGACTTGGACCATGGGTAGATAATTATTGTAAACTGATTCTTTCTGTACCCTAAGAGTACTGAAAGGATTTAAAAACATAAATATGAAGTTCTTTTTTAGCTCGCAAAATATACGAAAGTTATTTTTTGGTCAAGATAATCTCCCTCAGTGTAAAAACCCTTTTAATTGTAAATGCGTTGTGACTAAATATAAACTGTTTTAATGTAGACTGCACATTTAAATTGCAACTATATCATTCCTTAGAGGAATCAAATACTGTTAATAATCAATTATTTGAAAAATTAGTGTAAAGCAAAGGTTAAATATATTTATTATATATTTGTATTTTAATTCAACTGAATTCACTAATTTCAAATTATTCTCAATATTGCACTACTATAAAATGCCTGAGTGATATCTTTGAGACGTATTTAAGTAAACAATTCTGCAAGTAATCTTTGCACTTTTTATGAGATATTTATTAAATTAGGATATTTATTTATATCATTTGGACAATATATGGAAAATGAATGTAAACTGATTCTTTCTGTACACTTAGAGTACTGAAAGGACTTAAAACCATAAATCTCATGCTCTTTTTTTCACACAAAATAAACGAAAGTTATTTATTGATCAAGATGATATCCTGTGAATCCTGTTAATTCTAAACGCGTTATAACTTAATAGAAATGTTTTCACTAATTCTCTCTGTTTTTATTAATACCTAAAACTAGGATTAACCTAATTTTAGTAAGAAGAATAGATAAAAACTTTGAATTGTAAAAAATAAAAGTAACTCGCCTAAAATTCCTTATGTTGATCTTGATCTTCGCCATAGTACTCCTGGTGTAAAGTTTCCACGTCCTGCGTGTAGAACGACATTGAACGTTAAATTGAACTATGAAAAGAGGCCTGGTCATTATCGATCTATTGGATACCTCACTTGTTTCTGTTCGTGCTACTCCAAATAAACGTGGTGTGATTTTAGCGACTTCTGTAAACAACACTTTTCAATTTATCAAAAAATATTAAAATACCTATCACGTGTTGTTTCTATGGAAATTGAAACAACAAATATTTATATGAATACTGAGGTGTGTTTCACCTGTTTCTATTCATTTTGGTTTTCACCTTCACGTGCTTGTGTACTAACATTAAACCGATTCTTTTTATCTTAACATTACATACTATAGAGACAAACAAATTTTGTTTACTTGTCTTAAAATATTGCGTGTATGATAAATTATTATTGTTTGGCTACAATATCCAGTGAAACTATTGCATATTTCTTGTTATTGCTAATTAGTATATCTACAACTAAAAACACCTGAGTAGATTTGTTCCAAGTTTTCGCTTTGATGTATCTAATTCAAGTAGTCTACATTACAGTGCATGTAAATTACAATTGCAAAGTTTCTTAAGTAAAAACATGTATCTTATCGATATTTTAAACTTTCCTTAACGATCCTCTCCCCAAAAGGTTAGAGGTCGATGATTAAACAATATTAAATTTCATTTTGAAACATTTTGCCTTGATCTGTATGTAATTATTAACTCCTGCATGTCAAGGACTAAATTTAGACTAAAACTATTTTCATAACTGGTCTGCAATGTTCAAACTTCTGTCCTAACACTAGTAGGGTCGTCACACTAGTTTAAACCCTCGATTTGTAACCATATCGTCTGCCGGACGACGCGATTTTTCAGGAAAGCGAGGTTGGGTATATTTAGGTGGAGTGGGGAGTCTGATACCCCTTCCTATTCCTCCACCCCTACTCCTTTCAGTTGCTCTCATGTGATTGACCTGAGATCATTGATAGTTTTGAGGTTATGTCAGTTTAATTTTCATTCGTAGTCTCAGGGACGAGTGGTTACGAGTAGTGATACCTACAGTTTTCGAACATCGTCTGGTGTTACAACATGAAAACAATGTTATGTTATTTAAATTTTACTTATTACTTATCTTTTTACTTTTATTATTTATTACCACTTATTTAATTTTAAGCACATTCATGATCAGTAATTAAATATGACTTGTCACTTTAGTTCTGTTTTTGTCTTTTAATAAACGCTAAAACACTATACATTTACTTCATGTTATAAAGTAGATAAAATATGTAAAACCCAGTCGTTATCAACTACTTTATTAAGTTTACATAGTTATTAAGGTTGTTTTTATTTTCATAAGTACTTTTTTTATTTTTATTATATGAACAAAACTCATAAATATTACTTAAGCAAGAACATATATTTTTACATTGGCGAGAAAAAGCCTAATATTACCTACTGTTTATAATAGTTTTGTTTTAAATACTTTTAATAAGTTCTTTAGTGACATAAAAAACAGTTGTAGCAATAAAATTATTATTAGACTACATATTTTGAATTTTTTCCCGGAGTAGTATCGTAGACTAATGGTTGTGAATAACTGCAGGCAAATCAGATGGTTACGAATCTAGGGTTAAGTAAACTTTGCATAATTATTGCAGGGTCGAAATTGATTACCCTCCTGTACTTTGGGCTAATTATTATATTATAAATATTAGGCAAGTTACGGAATTTACATGTTTATTTGTTGAATCTAATAAGGTAAACAATATTTAAAACAAGGTATTGATCAGTTGTACCTATAAATATATCAGAGAATTTTAAAATAAGGACTGTTATATACTCGATTTTGGGCTTCAAGATGACTTTGAATAGGTCCGCACTGGTCGTAAAGTATTTCACCATATGTATTGGGAACTGTATCTTTTTATTGTGAACTGATTCCGTTAAGTAAAACCTGTGAGATGATTCTAATCTTCAATATTCAGCCACACTTCGTTATCGGACGCATGACTAAAATATAATTAAAAAATCAATGATATTTCCTAAAATCTTTACCAATTACAAATTAGTAGCTCTCATTTTAAATGAATGAATGTATGATTTACCTCTTACCTGTGAAGTTAGAAGAGTTAAGTCCTCTCATGTATCTAATTCATGACTATAAATACAAAATTATGTGTAAATTCTGTCAGTATTCTATAGTTATATTAAATGCAATGAACCATTTACTGTTCATACCTATTGAATACAACGTGCTTGCACGATATTACAATAGGATTTTCCTATTTCAGATTTCAATCACTAGCTCATAGTTTGGAGTATTTTTTGTACAAAGGATACAAACAATACAATATTTTCAAGATTTTCTTCATCAGTTAATTTCAGTTTCTGTCTGTATGTTTATACGTCTCTCTGCCTGTATGTATATCCATTTCACTGTCTGTGCAACGATCCCTCTTTTTGTCTAAATCTTGAAAACGAAGTTCCTTAAAAGGTGGCATTAAGCATTATTACTATGTATCAAAAAGTTTAAAAAAATAACGAGCACTGATAGAGCTGATCGCTTGCACGGTCTAAGATTTTAGACTTTGGAACTAAGCTAGAGATACCACACGTTCAGAATATGTGTGTGACCGAACTTCTTGTAAGTATCATCGACCTTGTATTTATCGGTTATCCTCCTAGGCTTAGTGACCAGTCGGAATAGGCGTAATAAGACTTAAGAAGAAATCGGCCTCTTTTTTGTAATGGCAAATTTACAGTGCCCAGCATAAGTTATGACAGTAAAACTATTTTTAAACACGCTACTTTCGAAAAGCAACCCAGAGACACCTTTGATATGAACTTTTAATACATTTTTTATCTACTATACTATACTAAACATCTACTACAAAACCTATGTAGGTCTTACAACTTATCTAATTCAAGAAGTTTTCTATACAGTGTACTTGCAGATGTTCATGAAAGGTTAACACTCATAATATGTACTTTACATACTATACTATTATAAGACTGAACGAAAAATTTTGTATGGGATGATAGTTGCTAATCAATACCTATCACGTTGTAATAATATTAACCGATCCATTATATTTAACACGATTATAATAGCATATTCCAATGTGTTCCATACGTGTTGTAAAATAAACAACAAGGACTCAACTATTCCGAAATAGTTAAGGACGTAAAAACATACCGAATTATTAAGCACACCCAAGAGATTGGAAACACACAAAAAATGTTTTAATGTTGTTGGAAAAGCTCTCATTGGCGGTATAAAAATTGCCGGGGTGGAAGTGTTTAAACGAATATCAAAAATTTCAAAGAGAAACAAATCCGAGGCCTGGGGTACTCGATTTCATCTAATATTTAAATCTATTGTTTTTGGAAGAAAACACTGTCACAATCTATTGCTTATTAAATATTATTTATAAATAATTCTATTACAAAATATGCACAGAGTATTTATAAAATTAATAGTACAAAATTGAAAAAATTTTCGATCTTGATATATTGAACTTGAGAGGAAATAAATATAAAAATACATTTTACTTTGTGTTATATATTAAATTTTTTCTATAAAGAAGAATACATATTGCTCAATAATTCAGAATAATAATCGTTACACGATAGGTCAGGAATACTTAAAATAATAATATATTATTGTAATACAAAGGTCACCACACTAGTTCAACAATATGCATAATTTGTAAGTATAAAAATCTACAATAACCCAAATCCTATAAGTTAAAAAGAAACTTGGTGTATTTATAATATTCCTTTAAAACGTTTCCTTCTAATTAAAAACTCATAATTAGTGTATTCAGGATTTCTCAAAACTATCAAGCGGAACCATTTATTTAGCCATATAAAATACAAAATTACTAAGTATTATCTTTTTATTCCTAAATAAAAATCTTGATCCTATGATGGTTGTTAACCAAGTCCACAGTAATAATGTATCACACATTCATTAAAATTAATTCCTATTCCATCTTCTACGTGATTTTCTATTTAAGTGAAGTTACTCATTTAACTACAAAGAAGTTTATTTACTTATCATGTTGTATGGAATGTTCTCTAACTAAGAACATAAATATCAAATTACAGTATTAGCTTAGATTATTTCAGTGAAACCTATCTGTTTAATCCATTTTTTTGTGTATTCAGACAAACCGTTGGCTGAAACACATTCATACACAGACTAGTAAAATAATTCTACAGTCATGAATGAATAGTATCGCAAATGAATAGTGTGCTAAAGTAGATATGACAAAAATTAAATGTACTAAATCGCTGACCGTGTTGAAAATTTTAAATAAAATGCTTATGAAATGTAAAATTTTATCGTTTTTAACCTTCTCCACTCTGAGATATTTCATGTCCAATAAATTATAATTATTTATGGGCTCTAAACTGTGTGTGTTTAAAATTTATTTTTGACGCTGGCATTGCTTCATTTCCAAGAAGTCAACGTTTCATCTTGAAATTTTGCTTAAAATCTTTATTAAGGAACTTTGTATTATCTGCCATTTATTACGTGAGTTAGCAGCATTGTAAACATTTAACTATCATTATGAAATTCTTTTATTACCTTACTGCCAAATGAATTAATATATCTAAAGCAGAGGAACAGAATCCCTTTTTACTATACAGAAAGTTGATATTCGTATAATTACATTAAAAGTTTATTTTCGCTTATAATATTTCATTCTTATATAATCCAAATTCACATATCAATTAAGAAGGACTAATGTACATCATTAAGTGTTTTTTGAGTAGCTGGATTAAGAGTTAAAAAGATAAAAAGTAGGTTTTTTATGTTTTAACCCTACATTTTACAGATGTAAGTAAATGTTTTACATGAAGATTACTAAAGTATAGATACCTGATAGTTTTGAGAAGGTACAGAATAAATACTGTACTTAGCAGGAGTTCTTTTTTATTCTCCATTGTATATGAATCAGTGGAAACTTCAGAGAAACTAAAAACCAGTTTTCTTGGAAAAATAAGATCATAGGAGTATAACTTATTGTTAAGCTGTCTAAATAAACATTACTTAAGAAAGTTAGTATAAATGAGTAAATTTTTAACATGTTTATAAAAAAACTAATACAAAAATAATAAAGCAATAGCAGGCAATAGTTACAGGTTGTTATGGCAATGGGTTTATTTTAACACACTCCAACTTGAGGGCATTGTCTTCAAAGTTAAATGTTAAAACGGATCAAAAGATTGGAGTATTCTCCATTAAATCTCACCTTTACTTGTACGGTGACGTCAGTCCACTGATCTGGCATGCTCGAATGACCGGTCACAAGAGCCAAGGTCAGACAATCGATCTTGTCCACTGACTGTTTTTACCCACGGCCAGCTGTACGCCCTGCACAGTGGAGTTCGACGCTCAGAAGATATCGTGGCCTTGTCCATCCTTATAGTGTTATCCGGTGACGTCGTTTACATGAGGAAACATCGTGTACGGCGAACTTCTTCAGTAAACAAGATTGACAACGGGTAGTAGGCTAGGTGACCTGCTAGAAAAAAAAACTCCCCGTCGAGTTTGACTATAGCAGTAGGCTAGGGAGCCTGCTAAGAACAAAACTCCCCGTAGAGATTTGACTATAGCAGTAGACTAGGGGTCCTGCTAGAACAAAACTCCCCGTCGATAGTTACTATGGCAGTAGGCTAAGGGCCCTGCTTAAAATAAAATTCCCGGTCATGACTGACACTGTCACTAGGGAAGGGGGGCCTGCCCAAACAAAAGTAGTGGTCAATGTAACTAAGTTTTCTGTAAATATGTAAATATTTGGTCTCTGTGTTTTTCCCGGCCTCTCCATGGCGACTTTATAAGCCATGCTTGCGTTTTTAAATCGTTGACAAACTAACGGGCAAACAACAGTTTTATTTTTGAAAAGTTATCAGTAACTACGGTTTACTTTTCATTCCATGGCAAACGTAACCTCGGTATTTAGTTATTCCTAAATTCTTCCTGTATATTACTTTTGCTAACATCACTTAATGTTTTTACAAAATATATTGATTATTTTTATACAACACATTTAATTAGGCTGAGCGTTAGAGAACAGTTAGGACCCACATGATTCTCGAGAATGGATACAACTGTGAACATGAAATTTGGGAAACTTCATTTCTGAATTTAACCAATAGAATAAAATTTAACACAAAATTTGAAAACAACATATCCTTATTTAAACCAATTACCATAAATCCCTATTTAAGGCCTGGGGCGACTTGTAATATCATACAACGAAATTAAACACAAACCAGGTTGAGATTATTATGAAACATTTTTAATTCCATATTCTCAGGAATACACAATTATCTTAATTAAGATCAATATATTATTTTCGTAAATGGTGAAAAAAGATATCGACACATAAAAAATTTGTTGATTTTAACACGGTTATGCTTTTAAAAACTATAAAAAAAACTGATTAATATTTTTAAAATAAATTAATTATTATCTATTTTATTCTTAAACTAATAGGAACAAAGTTACTCTCAGTTTACGTTTTATATTTATTTAAAAAGGAATTTTTTTAAATATAAAATAATTTTTATTAAAAACTGTACTGCTTCCAAAACTAAATGTTTAATAACTACAAGATGTGTCACAAAATGAAAAAAATGTTTGTACTATGACAGGACACAAATAGATGAATATAAATTTAATTCTGAATGTCTGTGAAGGTTATCTTCAGAGCTCTGGTGATGGTTTCAGAAACAAATTGGTTAAATCAACAATTACAGACCATATTTCTACTCAAATATGTATAGTATAGTTTATTATTTTATTGAGTGTAAACAAATTAAATGTTATTAAGATATGAATTTTATTAATAAGTCAACTAGCATTCGCTTATTTCAAATCATTTTTAATACCTCACTGTTATTAAATGCGCTGAATGATATCTCTAAGACATATTTAAGTAAATATTTCTCCAAGTAATCTTTACACTATTTATCAGATATGTATGAAAGGATATTATATAGCTTGGTAGATGTGTCGAAATTGATTGTAAACTGATTTTTTCTGTAAACTTATAGTACTAAGAGGATTTGATAACACAAATCTCAAAAACTTTTTTAGCTCACAAAATATAACCTTTGTACAAAAAATACTCCAAACTATGAGCTAGTGATTGAAATCTGAAATAGGAAAATCCTATTGTAATATCGTGCAAGCACGTTGTATTCAATAGGTATGAACAGTAAATGGTTCATTGCATTTAATATAACTATAGAATACTGACAGGAATTTACACATAATTTTGTATTTTATAGTCATGAATTAGATACATGAGAGGACTTAAACTCTTCTAACTTCACAGGGTAAGAGGTAAATCATACATTCATTCATTTAAAATGAGAAGCTACTAATTTGTAATTGGTAAAGATTTTAGGAAATATCATTGATTTTTTAATTATATTTTAGTCATTGCTCCCGATAACGAAGTGTGGCTGAATATTGAAGATTAGAATCATCTCACAGGTTTTTACTTAACGGAATCAGTTCACAATAAAAAGATACAGTTCCCAATAACATATGGTGAAATACTTTACGACCAGTGCGGACCTATTCAAAGTCATCTTGAAGCCCAAAATCGAGTATATAACAGTCCCTTATTTTAAAATTCTCTGATATATTTATAGTACAACTGATCAATACCTTGTTTTAAATATTTGTTTACCTTATTAGATTCAACAAATAAACATGTAAATTCCGTAACCTTGCCTAATAATTATATAATATAATAATTAGCCAAAGTAACAGCGAGGGTAATCAATTTCGACCCTGCAATAATTATGCAAAGTTACTTAACCCTAGATTCGTAAACCATCTGATTTGCCTGCAGTTATTCACAACCATTAGTCTACGATACTACTCCGGGAAAAAATTCAAAATATGTAGTCTAAATAATAATTTTATTGCTACAACTGTTTTTTTATGTCACTAAAGAACTTATTAAAAGTATTTAAAACAAAACTATTATAAACAGTAGGTAATATTAAGGCTTTTTTCTCGCCAATGTAAAATATATGTCTTGCTTAAGTAATATTTATGAGTTTTGTTCATATAATAAAATAAAAAAGTACTTATGAAAATAAAAAACACCTTAATAACTATGTAAACTTAATAAGTAGTTGATAACGACTGGGTTTTACATATTTTATCTACTTTTATAACATGAAGTAAATGTATAGTGTTTTTAGCGTTTATTAAAAGACAAAAACAGAACTAAAGTGACAATCATATTTAATTACTGATCATGAATGTGCTTAAAATTAAATAAGTGGTAATAAGTAATAAAAGTAAAAAGATAAGTAATAAGTAAATTAAATAACATAACATTGTTTTCATGTTGTAACAACCAGAACAATGTTCGAAAACTGTAGGTATCACTACTCGTAACACTCGTCCCTGAGACTACGAATGAAAATTAAACTGACATAACCTCAAAACTATCAATGATCTCAGGTCAATCACATGAGAGCAACTGGAAAGGAGTAGGGGTGGAGGAATAGGAAGGGGTAATCAGGCTCCCCACTCCACCTAAATATACCCAACCTCGCTTTCCTGAAAAATCGCGTTCGTCCGGCAGACGAATGGTTACAAATCGAGGGTTAAACTAGTGTGACGACCCTACTAGTGTTAGGACAGAAGTTTGAACATTGCAGACCAGTTATGAAAATAGTTTTAGTCTAAATTTAGTCCTTGACATGCAGGAGTTAATAATTACATACAGATCAAGGCAAAATGTTTCAAAATGAAAATTTAATATTGTTTAATCATCGACCTCTAACCTTTTGGGGAGAGGATCGTTAAGGAAAGTTAAAATATCGATAAGATACATGTTTTTTACTTAAGAAACTTTGCAATTGTAATTTACATGCACTGTAATGTAGACTACTTGAATTAGATACATCAAAGCGAAAACTTGGAACAAATCTACTCAGGTGTTTTTAGTTGTAGATATACTAATTAGCAATAACAAGAAATATGCAATAGTTTCACTGGATATTGTAGCCAAACAATAATAATTTATCATACACGCAATATTTTAAGACAAGTAACAAAATTTGTTTGTCTCTATAGTATGTAATGTTAAGATAAAAAGAATCGGTTTAATGTTAGTACACAAGCACGTGAATGGTGAAAACCAAAATGAATAGAAACAGGTGAAACACACCACTCAGTATTCCATATAAATATTTGTTGTTTCAATTTCCATAGAAACAACACGTGATAGGTATTTTAATATTTTTTTGATAAATTGAAAAGGTGTTGTTTACAGAAGTCGCTAAAATCACACCACGTTTATTTGGAGTAGCACGAACAGAAACAAGTGAGGTATCCAATAGATCGATAATGACCAGGCCTCTTTTCATAGTTCAATTTAACGTTCAATTGTCGTTCTAACACGCAGGGACGTGGAAACTTTACACCAGGAGTACTATGGCGAAGATCAAGATCAACATAAGGAATTTTAGGCGAGTTACTTTTATTTTTTACAATTCAAAGTTTTTATCTATTCTTCTTACTAAAATTAGGTTAATCCTAGTTTTAGGTATTAATAAAAACAGAGAGAATTAGTGAAAACATTTCTATTAAGTTATAACGCGTTTAGAATTAACAGGATTCACAGGATATCATCTTGATCAATAAATAACTTTCGTTTATTTTGTGTGAAAAAAAGAGCATGAGATTTAATGGTTTTAAGTCCTTTCAGTACTCTAAGTGTACAGAAAGAATCAGTTTACATTCATTTTCCATATATTGTCCAAATGATATAAATAAATATCCTAATTTAATAAATAATCTCATAAAAAGTGCAAAGATTACTTGCAGAATTGTTTACTTAAATACGTCTCAAAGATATCACTCAGGCATTTTGTAGTAGTGCAATATTGAGAATAATTTGAAATTAGTGAATTCAGTTGAATTAAAATACAAATATATAAGTAAATATATTTTAAACCTTTGCTTTACACTAATTTTTCAAATAATTGATTATTAACAGTAATTTGATTTCCTCTAAGGAATGATATAGTTGCAATTTAAATGTGCAGTCTACATTAAAACAGTTTATATTTAGTCACAACGCATTTACAATTAAAAGGGTTTTTACACTGAGGGAGATTATCTTGACCAAAAAATAACTTTCGTATATTTTGCGAGCTAAAAAAGAACTTCATATTTATGTTTTTTAAATCCTTTCAGTACTCTTAGGGTAACAGAAAGAATCAGTTTACAATAATTATCTACCCATGGTCCAAGTCCAAGTCCAAGCTATATAATATCTGTTTATACTTGTCTGATAAATAGTGTAAAGATTACTTGGAGAATTATTTACTAAAATATGTCTTCGAGATATCACTCAGGCATTTAATAGCAGTGCAATATTGACTAATTTTAAATAAGCGAATGATAGTTGAATTAGGAATAAATTCATATCTTAATAACATATAATTGTTTACACTCAATAAAATAATAACTATATTATTCAGATTGGAGGAGAAATATGGTCTGTAATTGTTGATACAGCTAATTAGTTACTAAAACCATCACCAGAGCTCTGAAGCTAACTTCCACCGACATTCAGAACTAAATTTAATTTCTCATTTTTCTTTCTTGTCGTAGTACAAGCAATTTTTTTTTAAATTGTAACATATATTGTAGTTATAAAAGATTTGCTTTCAGAATCTAAAATACATTTTTAATAAAATGATCTTTAAAAAATTCCTTTTATAAATATAAAACGTAACTGAGAGTACCCTTGTTAATATTAGTTAAGAATAAAACAGATAATAACTAGTTTATTTAAAAATCTTAATCGGAATTTTACTACTCGATGGGTTATTAATTATGTTAAGAATCAAGTAATTGTCTGATTATTACGAGCAATGCTGCTTAATTACGTAGTAGTAACGGTATTTATTACGAAGTCCCTCATAGAAAGGTTGACGCTAAAACTTCTAGTCAAAACGTTTAAGAGCCTCTTTGGGCATAAAAATTTGCAGTACCAAATGAAATCGCTACTAATGTCTTCATTTAAACGCATCAATATTTTAAAAGTTAATTGGGACATTTATATTTTAATTTAAGAACTTTTTAAATAATTATAAAAGAGGTGGACATTGTTTTTTTTAGTTTTACAAGGCTTAACTATGTTAATATCAACAATTTTTTTTTTGTTTTTCGATATCTATTTCACCATTTAACGACAATAATAAATAATAAATTTGATTATTTTTGTAAAACGTATTATTATGTTTTCAAAACTTGATTGGGATATTTTTGTATTGCTGAGAATTAAAAAGGGGATTTAAAAAGTTTATTTCATAATTTAAAGGTAAATCCACTTAAAAAAACCTCAATTCCCGGCTTGTGTACATTGGATTTTTATAATATTACAACACGCCCTAAGCCTCATACTTGCTCGATTTCAAATTCTAGGATAAGAGGGAATTGGTGAATTGGTGAATTCGGAAATGAAGTTTCAACATTTTATGCTTACAGTTGTATCCGCTCTTGAGAATTGTGCGTGTCATAATTGTTGTCTAATGCTCAGACTAATAACATATTATGTTGTATAAAAATAATTGATATATTTCGTAGAAAAATTAAGTGGTTTGTTAGTGAAACTAGTACACAAGGAGATTTTATTGATAACTAAAGTCCGAGGGTTAGGTTTTCCAGGAAGTGAAAAGTAACTTTGCCAATGATTTACAACGCAAGCATCACATGTAAAGGCTCGCCACGGTGAGACCGGCAAACACAGAGACCATAATATAATACTTATTTTCCATCGACGGGGAGTTTTGTTTCGGGCAGTCTCCTTAGCTTACTGCCAGTGTCAGTCTCGACGGGGAGTTTTGTTCGGGCAGGCTCCTTAGCTTACTGCCAGTGTCAGTCTCGACGTAGAGTTTTTGTTCGGGCAGGCTCCTTAGCCTACTGCCAGTGTCAGTCTCGACGGGGAGTTTTTGTTCGGGCAGGCTCCTTAGATTACTGCCAGTGTCAGTCTCGACGGGGAGTTTTGTTCGGGCAGGCTCCTTAGCTTACTGCAAGAGTCAATCTCCAAGGAGGGATTTGGTTTAGGCAGGTCCCCTAGCCTACTGCCAGTGTCAATCTTGTTTACGGACTTGTTTAAACGATGTTCCTAGCGTAGTCGACTTCAACGGATACCCTATCAGGACGGCAAGTCCACGATGGTTTCTGGGCGTCGAACTCTACTGAGCAGGGACGTACAGCTGTCCGTGGGTAAAACAGTCAGTACGAAGGTCGACTCAGACCAGATCGATTGTTTGACCTTGGCTGTTACGACCGGATATTTACAGAAGAATACTCCAATATTTTGGTCCGTCTTAGATTTATCTTTAAAGACAGTGCCCTCAAATCGGAGAGATAAACCCGTTGCTGTACAACCTAAAATTATTGTCGGCTATGGTTGTATTGTTTTTGAAATTGTTTTTTATAAACATGTTTAAAATTTACTAACGGTTTTTCTATCAGTTGTAAACTCAAAATATAATATAAACTTCATAATAAGGAAATTATAATTTATCCGTTTAAATAAATTTAAAATCTTTAAGATCTTTGACACATACAGGAGGTTTTTGTAGGAAAAACAATTGAGCTAATTTATCCAATTCTCTCTAATACACAAGATTATGTAAAGTAGAAAACTGTTCAATATTGTGAGTTTAAGTATGTACATAATTACATTAGTGCTTTTTACTTGTAATAGATTTTTAATTTTTAATAGCTATAATCTTTTAAGGAAATTGAAAATTCATCATGTATCTTATACTAATTGAATAATGTCATATCATATTTATGGAACATACGGAGGATGTTTTATGCGAATGAACGACAGCGTAAATGACATACCAAACACTCTCCTTAGATATTTTATAACCATACAACATATATTACCGTATTAGTTATACGGACAAAAAATCCTTTAAATTATGTTTTATTCCAAGCTTGTCCGCTCGTAATATACGATATTCATAATCAGATAATAGAAATTTATAACGTTTTCTGTATTTTTAATGTTGATAAAAGACGTGATCTTAAAAGTAGTTTAATACAGCAATAAAAGAAGCGAAACAGCTAAAAAATACCCAAAAGTTAATATTTATTAAAATTGAAGATTTCCATAGAAACCAAAAGTAAAACTTTTGAAATTTCTTTAGTGTTGGACAGTTCTGTTTCCTCGTTCAAAAGTAGTTTAAACTCTAAGTAAGTCGGAGAACCACCATCAAGACCAGGATGCGGTGCCTAGGAGTAGGACCAGGACATACAAGGATGTGTTATTTTATTTACTTTTATTATTTAGAAATCACAATATCCACACTCATTATCTATCGTTACACAAAGCAGTTTATATCATATTGTTAGCGAGTATTAATCATAACAAAAACCACTGGAACAGTTCATATGTAATGATAACGTTGATCACAAATTATACATATCATCATTTAATATATATAACTTTAATATTTAGTTTAAATAGTTATTTCAGATTTCCTTTCTTTTTTGTGTGCTATAGTTATAGAAATTAACAAATTCCCTTTGTTATTTTTGCGTAGAAGCAGCTAACTTTTGTTTTTAGGCTATTTTTATCATTCTGTACCCAAAGCGTACAAGGGGAAACAGTTTATATTTTTTTCCAAGGAACTGAATCATATATGCACTTTTTCTATATTACCATATACACCATAACCTAAGACAGAAATCAAATTTAAATTATATTTTAAACCACAAATTTGTCTTTATAATATGTATTAACAATCACATAACAATAAAACTCGGTTTAATGTCAGTACTAGTGATGGCGTAAAGAAGCAATGTTGATAAAAGAAAATTAAAGTAAACATATGAAAAGTACGTACAAATAACTGTTTAATATCTCTGGAAACATCAAGGGATAGGTAATTTATGGACTTGTTTTTAGATAACTTACGTAATTGTGTTCAGTATCCATTCAACGCGTAGCATGTAAGAGAAACATCAGCTAGAATCTAGAAACAACCAGTTCCAAACCAGGCCTACATGATGAGTTACTTTTATAATTTAGAGATCTAAGTTTTTCTTAATAGTATCTCTCGTTACCCAAAGCAAATTACATCCTAGTTATAGCAAGTATTAATTACAGCAAAAAACACAGGAACAGTTCAAATGTAATAATAATTGAAGTAAAATTCCCTATTTTATTCATTTTGCATATGTTTTAATTTCGTGGTTTTCGCTTTTCTTAGAAATTATTTAATCAATAAAATATTTTGTAATCTTTGTGTAAATGCAGAAAGGACCTTGTTTTGGGCTGCTTTAATTCTGTCTGTACCCAAAGTGTGCAGAAAAAATCAATTCAGATCTTAGTAATCCTATGTACCAATCTCACTTACACTTTGTATTCGCTCATATATATCTGCTAAATATTTTAAAACTTATAAGGAGAAATATCTCCTAAATTATTTATAATTGACATTTTTCTGGCAAATCATTCAGTTGGATAAATATTCATCTTGAGTAGAAAACAGTTTATGCTAAGTTTTTATGTATGAAACCACTAACTGAATTATGTTTATTTATTGTATTTAATAATTTGTTTCAACAGTAATAATCATTTTTGAGATAAATATGGTCTGTGATGTTCAAGTGATTCAATTAGTTACAGACTTTATCACAAGATGTATCTTTCACACTATAATAATTAAGATATAGTCAATTAAAGTAATTGAACTAATATAAATACCTTATTACATTTCAATGTCACTTTCAAAATTATACTTTCTACAAACTAGAATGAGACGTTGTGCTGAAAAACGCCTCAGCTAAAAATGAGCACTCTGCAGAATTAAACCAGTACCAAAGTGATTTTAGTCAACATCTTGGTTAACAATAAGATTTAAATAACGGTAGTAATTAATCTCCAGAAATCGCCGGAGAATTAATATTTATTTTTTTGTAGGTTCACTAAGTCAACATTTAAGGTCGATAGTTTTTACGCAATTTTAGGTGTACGATTACTTGAACAGAAAAACCTGTACATGCACGAGTAAAGGTGGTAATTAGATTTGAAAAAATTAAATGAAAATCTTTTTTTGCAAATTAAAGGTTATGAAACGGTTTCGAGTACTGTATTTTTCTATTTCGGGGATACGCATCCTTAGGAATACATTATGTAAAATGTAAATTGCATTGAGCATGTATTTATCGAAAGAGACTGTTCTTATATAAACTATTTAAAACGAGAACACTCCTCAGTTTAGATAGTAGCTCAGAGACCCTCCAGTCATTAGACCTGTATTATTTCACAATGACTTTAATTACAAGGAGGTAGGAGTACGCCACAACACCTATTACAAAAGCTTCACTGAAACTGCATGCACAATTTAAAGTATTACGGCTCACTTTATTATTAAGATATCTGGAAAACTTTTTTTATCCTTCAGCAGACAAAAAAGAAACTTTTTCAGCCTACTGAGTAAAAGGATTTGGTAACGCTCAGACGAATTCTCTTGATGGAAATGCACCACTATAGAACTCGTTCTTCTCTATGGAAAAACTATTTATAAAAGGTTTTATTCATAATTCTACAGATCATCCTTTTCGAGATAACAACCAGATACATATAACTGTTCCCATTGAGTTAAGTTTTACAGCTGGGTTTTAATAATAACAGTTACGGTCAGTTAGTAGGGTAACGAGTAACTACTACTCAAAATTGCGCTAAAATGTAGACTTGTCTCATTGTATAAAAACACTTTTTTCCTATTATTCTCCCATTTTTCTTTATAAATACGCCTAAATGTATTGATATTTCAAATATCAAGATCTCTTATCATTGTATTTAGCTAATTTACTAAATTATTTATTCTACTTCGTTCTCATTACAATTACAGTTCCACATAAGACGATGTGAAACATTTTACAAGCGATAACCAATGGAACGATATGAACTATCATCGTATGTTGCCCATAATACAATTTTGCATATATTCCTTCAAAATGTTAAGCAAAGGTCATAACCTCTGCAAGATATGATGCGGATGGACTGAGAAATGGACAGAGACAATGGGATAGACAGATAGACAAATAGAGAGACATTACATTTTTCAGCATCACGAATGATACGATTCCGTTAACGCTAATCCTGTAATCCGGAAGAAGGAAATCGAATTACAACTACTTCTGACGAAAAAATGCGGTATCAATGAATTCATTAACGTTTTCCCCATGTTTAAAAAATGTACTGAATGTACAAGAAATCCATTAAAAATATAGAAAAAATATAAATTAGTGAAGTTAATTCCGATAACATTCAAAAACTCTAAGCCTGCTAACTAGGCGCATTCTCACCACAATAGTGCTTACCGGCTGAATCAAAATTATATTTCTTAGAGGGACAGTCGGCCCCGTTTGGCGGAAGTAGAATGGTGGGGAAGCAGGCCAGGCAGGGGTGGGGGCTTCTTTCTCTTTTCTAGCCGGCACAAAGACTGAGTAGATAAAATCAGGTTTTGTGATGCCTTGAATAGATCGTACCCTCACGTTTATCATCACGAGGCCGAACGCATCCCAGGCTTAACACTAGAAGGAATCAGCGTGCCTTCCACTTGGTCGAAAAGGCCTGGGCGGGCGGGGGGGGGGGTGTTTTTCTCGTTTATCCGTTATCCGTCGAACCACCCCCGTTGTGGCCCTAGGTATTTTCAGCCTGGGCTTGCAATTAGTTCCCCGTGAAACGAAGGATTCCCAGTAAGCGCGCGAGCGCTATAAAATGTTCGCTATCTCCATCATAAAACCTGTCTGAAGAGTTTTAACATGTTTCCTAAACTTACCTTTTCATATGAATACAGAACATTGAAAAATCTTGATTAACCGAACATATTCCTTGTAAAAATTTAACATAATACTCCTGTGATCACGGTTTTTAAAGTCATGAACACATGGGTACCAAACTAGTAACATTTATATAACTTTAAAATTATTTCTGACAAATAGATCACGTTCACTGTAGGTAACAAGTTTTTCTTTTTCAAAAGTTTTAATCGTAAGGGTATCAGAACACGTAAGTTTTTGTTAATAAGATGATAATAGCTTTTGAGTTGGTCCCATTATTGAAATTATAGCCATAATTAGATAAATTAGAACATGGAAATGCATGTTGTGACTTTATTCAGCGGCCGTGATCTGTGAGTTCCGTGGTGCTGCTTGATGTTAGTTAATACTACTCGTTAATGTTAGTTTTTAATACTTTTCTACCTGTTAATCATTAATAAAACATACATATATTTGTTTATAGATCGAATTAGTATAATTTTGATAAAACAGAATAAATGTAAACATGTTGGAGATAACCCTGACACCCCAAGGAGAAATCTTCACACAGTGTGGTTTAAGAGATGTGCCGCCGCTTTCTGAAATCTATAAGGTTGGGCGAGATTTTAAGTAGACACATAGGTGAACTTTTTTGTTGTGCCTAGTGGTAAGTTCAGCTGGAAGGTTATAAAACAGCCAGAAAGTAATCCCTCGCAGGGTTGTAAATATAATAGTAACTTATATAAAGGAATATCGTTTTTGAAATACAGAAATATTAAATGTCTCTACCATGATACGGTATAATAGAATGTAGAATAGAACAATTAGTATAAATGTCCCAGGAGAGTAGGTGACTAATGTCAACTATACGATTGAGTATACGGAAAGGTTAATTAAACCAAGTACGAGTAACCTTACTAGTGTTTAGGACAAGAAGTTTGAACTGTGCCAGACTGGGTTATGAAAATATAGTGATTTAGCAATAACGTGACATATCGAGTTAATTGTGCCTGTATGATATTGGATCATATAATTTATGAAAATTTATCACGTTGACATTAATGTAAGGTGAGTTACAAAACATGTTTTTTCCCTCCTATAGTAGGTATGTGTTTCAGGTAACCTAGGATAACAGAAGAAAAAAATACTATTTCCCGTGTATAATAGTGTCATGACGTAAAACAAAGCAAGTGAAGGGAAAAAGGTAAATAAAAAAAGATAACAGATGAAAACACACAAACAGGGGACATATTATATCTTTTAAAATATCCATAGATAAAAAAGACAACATCGCATTATACCAAGATTATATTGCATAAAATTTCCAATACTGTTTAATTAATTAAACAAAAATAAAAAAAAACACTTCGTTGAAACTCGATGCCCACAGTTTAAGGTTGGAGAAAGCTAGTGACCAGGAAAACAAGTGCAAACTGGCCACAGAGCTCGAAAAAAAAAAGCCAGGGACCTTTTTAATTGTTTCTAGACTGATTTTTTAAACCCCCGTTCTAAATCGGTTCAACACCGCAGGACCGTGGAAAAATATGACATGCGCGAGAGTAAAGGCTGGTGCGAGAAGACAAGGGATATCGAAGATCACAGAGGGACTTACAGATGAATTACTTTGCTCTTCTCTTTAAACGGCTTTTTTTTTTTTTTTTTTTTTTTCTCTATGTTTATATTCTGGTCTTAAATGAAAAGTAATTTTTCATATATTTCTTTCCTAAAATAAAGCGCATGCTTAGCAAAAAACATGTGAAACAGTTCTCCCCCAAATTCTAATATATAGAACGGGTTTTGCAGTTAAAAGGATTACAGTTTTAATTTTGAATTTTTAACAATAGGCCTAAGTTTATTTTCCTAACGTCTAAAATATTACTTTCCGTTATGTTATTGTGGTCGAAACTGAAAGTAGTTTTTTGTGATCTATTGGTTTTAAAAAAAAAAATTCCCCTTCAGCACTCAGAAGTCGTGCAAAACAAGAATCAGTTTGACAAACCCCCAAAGGATCAAATCACTAAAAAAAATAAAACTATCTTCTTTCTCTGAAAAACCTACCAATTGTGTTAAGATCCATTCTCTATTATTTTATTAAAATGTGTAAAGATTAGTCAAAAGAATGATTTACTTAAATGGTGTCAAAAAGCAGGTGAAACAGTTTCAAAGTATAAATTAATAACGCATTTGCAGCCTTGAAAGGAATTAATAACATGTTTAATGAATTTCACACGATAATAGTGATTATTTTTTTTATTTCTTGTTTTTATCTTGATCAACAAAACAACTTTTCATTATGATTTTGTGTGATTGAACTGAAATAACTTCTTAATATATGGTTGTTACATCCCTTTCAAGTACTCTTAAGTGATGTACACGAAAGAATCAGTTTTACCAACCTATTTGTTTCTAAAATTCCTCGAAATGTTTTTAAAGATCTATTCTCCACGTATGTTATCAAACGGTGTAAAGATTTCCTAGAGAAATTATTTACATTAAAATGTGTCTGAGAGAGATCTTTCAGGCATTTTTTATAGTAGTGTAATAATATTGGAAAATAATTTTAAATTGGTAAATGTTAGCTCATATTAGTATTAAAACTGTAGAACGTATAATGCGTTTAATTTGTTTGTGTTAAAAGTCCATTGATTTATTAAAGAGGGTGTTGTACAGATTTGAGGATAATTTATGGGTCTTTAGTATTGTGTTAAATTTATTCAACTAAATGGATGAGATTAACCACCCACAGCTTGGTTTATACACAGAACTGTAAAACTGCAAAAAC